>NC_057800.1:204396390-204636114 GCF_018294505.1 Triticum aestivum | reverse complement strand
GAGGGGCGCGGCGGTCGGCGGCGAGGGGCGTCGGCGTCGGCGGCGAAGTCTGCGGCGGCGGCTGCTGTGGCTTAGGGTTAGGGTTACGCGCGGGTGGGCTCGGGTGGGTTGGGGGTCGCGGGCGGCGGCTTATAAGAGGGGGCCGGCTGGGGAATCCTGGCCGATTACGGCCCGGAGTCGGTTCGTTTTTTAAAAAAATCCACGCAGAAAAATGAAGAAAAGAAATACTAAACGGACTCCAAAAATCATGAAATAAATTTTCCCGTCCTCTAAAAATCTACGGGACAAGGTGAACATTTATTTGGGACTCTAATGCAATTTTGAAAAACACATATTTTTCCTAATTCAAATAAAATAGCGATAAAACTCCGAATAAAAATCTTATTTGATTTTAATATTAAATCTCCAATATTTCTTTATTTTGAGAAAGTCATTTTATCCTCTCTCTTTTATTTCTATAAAAGAAACATCCGAAGAGAAAATGATTAAAATCAAACGATCATCTGTTCAAAATTTGAGAAAACTCAAATATGAAAATAACGAAATCCCCAACTCTCTCCGTAGGTCCTTGAGTTGCGTAGAATTTCTAGGATCAAACCAAAATGCATTAAAATATGATATGCAAAGATGATCTAATGCATAACATTCCAAATTGAAAATTTTGGGATGTTACAAACCTACCCCCCTTAAGATGAATCTCGCCCTCGAGATTCGGGTTGGCTAGAAAATAGGTGAGGGTGATCGTTCCATAGATCTTCCTCTCATTCCCAGGTGGCTTCATCCTCGGTATGGTGGCTCCACTGAACCTTACAGAACTTGATAACCTTGATGCGTGTGACTCGACTGGCAAAATCAAGAATCTTGACTGGTTTCTCCTCGTAGGTCAAGTCGCTATCCAATTGAATCGCTTCCAGTGGCACTGTATCTCTCAGAGGGATATCAGCCATCTCTGTGTGGCACTTCTTCAACTGAGAAACATGGAACACATCGTGAACTCCTGACAATCCTTCGGGCAATTCCAACTTATAAGCAACTTCTCCCATACGTTCCAAAACTTTGTATGGTCCCACAAAATGTGGTGCTAACTTTGCATTAACTCCAAAGCGCTTCACTCCTCGAAGTGGTGATACACAAAGATACACTCTGTCTCCATCTTCGTAAACTATATCCTTGCGTTTAGAATCTGCATAGCTCTTCTGCGTGAACTGGGCTACTTTGAGTCTATCATGAATCAGCTTAACCTTCTTTTCAGACTCTTTAATCAAATCTGGTCCAAACAACTGTCGGTCTCCAACTTCATCCCACAACAACGGTGTCCTGCACTTCCTTCCATACAATGCTTCGAAAGGGGCCATCTTCAAACTAGTTTGATAGCTGTTGTTGTAAGAGAACTCTGCGTAAGGCAAATTGTCGTCCCAACTAGATCCATAATCTAGCGCACAAGCTCTCAACATGTCCTCCAAAATCCGATTGACTCTCTCAGTCTGTCCATCTGTCTGCGGGTGAAAAGTTGTACTGAACTCTAGCCTGGTTCCCAAAGTTTCATGCAACTGATTCCAAAACTTTGAGGTAAACTGGGTTCCTCTATCTGATACAATGGTCCTTGGAACTCCATGCAAACATACGATCCTGGTCATGTATATCTTTGCCAACTTAGCACTGGTGTAAGTGGTCTTCACTGGGATGAAATGAGCTACTTTCGTCAAACAATCAACTACAACCCATATCGAGTCATAGCCTGAACAAGTCCTGGGAAATCCCGTGATAAAATCCATGCCTAGCTTGTCCCACTTCCATTCGGGTATCGGCAATGGTTGTAGCAATCCTGCTAGCTTCTGATGCTCTGCCTTCACTCTCTGACATACATCACAAACTGCTACATACTCCGCAATATCCTTCTTCATTCCGGTCCACCAGAAACTATCCTTCAAATCCAGGTACATTTTAGTATTTCCTGGGTGAGTCGAATATGGCGAATCATGGGCCTCCTGCAAAATCATCTTCCTAATCTCCTGATCATTTGGCACATATACGCGGTCCTCGAACCATAAGGTATCGTGCTCATCCTCACGAAATCCTTTAGCCTTTCCTTTGCTCATCCTTTCCTTTATCTCGGTAATCTCCTTGTCCGTCTTCTGAGCTTCTCTGATCTTATTCATCAAAGTAGAATGAATCTCCAATGCTGCTACATAGCCTCTCTGAACTATCTCCAAACATAGCTCGCGAAGATCCTCTGCTAACTCCTTGGGTAACTCTCTGGTCATGAGTGTATTGACATGGCTCTTGCGGCTCAACGCATCGGCTACTACGTTAACCTTTCCGGGATGATAGTGCAACTTCATATCATAATCCTTAATGAGTTCCAACCATCTCCTCTGCCTGAGATTCAACTCCTTCTGCGTGAAGATATACTTCAAACTCTTGTGATCTGTGTATACCTCACAATGGTTTCCGATGAGAAAATGTCTCCAAGTCTTCAACGCATGCACTACGGCTGCTAACTCCAAATCATGAGTAGCATAATTTAACTCATGGGGTTTAAGCTATCGTGAGGCATATGAAACAACTCTTCCCTCCTACATAAGTACGGCTCCAAGTCCTCGACGAGAAGCATCACAATACACTTCATAATCCTTGCGTTGATCTGGCAGAATCAACACTGGTGATGTAACCAAGCGTTTCTTCAACTCCTGAAAGCTGGCCTCACATTCCTCAGTCCATTTGAACTTGGTGTCCTTCTTTAACAACTCCGTCATAGGCTTTGCAATCTTCGAGAAATTCTCAATGAACCTCTAGTAGTATCCTGCGAGTCCAAGAAAACTCTGGATCACTCCAACTGACGTGGGTGCCTCCCAATTTGTCACAGTGACAACTTTGGTGGGGTCTACCGCTATTCCTTCTCCGGATATAACATGTCCAAGGAATCCAACTTCCTTCAACCAAAACTCACACCTGCTGAACTTGGCGTATAGTTGATGTTCTTTGAGCTTCCCAAGTACTAAAAGCAAATGCTCTTTATGCTCCTCTTCATTCTTCGAGTAGACCAGAATATCATAAATGAACACCACAACGAACTTATCCAAAAACTCCATAAACACCTTGTTCATCATGTTCATAAAATAGGCAGGTGCGTTAGTCAAGCCAAATGACATAACAGTATACTCCTATAGCCCGTACCTCATGGTAAAAGCTGTCTTAGGTATATCCTGCTCTCGAATCTTCAGCTGGTGGTACCCTGATCGCAGATCGATCTTGGAAAAAACCTTAGCTCCTTGCAGCTGATCAAACAAATCATTGATCATCGGCAGTGGGTACTTGTTCTTGATCGTCACCTTGTTCAATCCTCGATAATCAACAACTATCCTCAACGATCCATCCTTCTTCTCCACTAGAATTACTGGTGATCCCCAAGGTGATGAGCTTGGGCGAATATATCCTTTATCTAGTAACTCCTTAATCTGCTTCTTAATTCCCTCTAAATCCTATGCGGGCATCCTGTGTGGTCTCTTAGATATTGGCCATGTGTCTGGCAAAAGCTCAATCAAAAACTCGATGTCTCTATCCGGTGGCATGCCTGGCAACTCTTCTGGAAATACATCCGGGAAATCCTTCACCACTGGTACTTCCTCGTGTACAACTCCTGATAAGGAATTTACTTGAGTCCTATTCGGCACATGCTGGGATACGTACTTGATCCTTCTTCCTTCTGGGGTGGTGAGCAAAATCGACTTAATGGCGCAATCGATGTTTCCTCCATACATTGATAGCCAATCCATACCCAGAATCACATCCAAACCTTGCGACTCCAAAATTATTAGATCTGAGGGGAAAACATGCCTACCTATTGTCAATGGCATCTGAAAACATCCTTGGCTTGCCATATACTCTGCTCCTGGCGAGCTCACTAACATAGGTGTACTAAGAACTTTGGTGGGAAGCTTATACTTATCCACAAATCCCCTTGATATGTATGAATGTGATGAACCAGTATCAAAAAGAATGACTGCAGTAAATGACTTAAGCAAAACCTTACCTATTACTGCATCTGGCTGGCCTTCAACCTCCTCCACGTTAACGTGGTTCACTTGTCCCCTGTTGAAAGGGTTGGGCTTCTTCCCAAAACTTCCATTGCCATTTCCATTCTTAGCTTCAGGACATTCATTGGCGTAATGTTCAGTCTTCTGGCACTTGTAGCAAGTAACGTGGCTTAGATCTTTCTTGGCGGGTGTTGCTGGGTTGGAACGGTTCTGGCCGTTGCTTCCTCTATTACCATTCCCATTCTTGGGGCCACTATGGTTGTGTGAACTTCCTCTAGTGTGATTGTGACATCCATGGTTATGCTGAAAGGGTCCTCCCGAGTTCAGGGTAAAACGGGGTCTCTGTTGAGCTCCAGAATTATACTTCCCTTGTCCATTCTTCCTCTTGCGGTTGTCAATCTGCTGTTGCTTCCCTTCAATCATGAGAGCTCTGTCTACCAACTGTTGGTAGTTATTAAAGGTTGCTACCATCAACTGCACGCTCAGCTCATCATTCAGTCCTTCCAGAAACTTCTCCTGTTTAGCTGCATCTATAGCAACGTCATCTGGGGCATAACGTGCTAGCTTGCTAAAGTCATCCACATACTGGCCAACGGTGCGTCCTCCTTGGCATAAGTTGCGAAACTCACTCTTCTTCATGGCCATAGCTCCTGCTGATACATGGGCAGTGCGAAAAGCCTGTTGGAACTGGTCCCACATAACAGTGTCGATGGGATAGGTAACAGTGTAATTCTCCCACCATGCTGATGCGGGTCCATCAAGCTGATGTGAGGCAAAACACACTCTTTCCGCATCCGTGCATCCCGCAGTGGTCAACTCCCTTCCAATCTTGTGGAGCCAATCATCTGCAACTATCGGCTCAGTGCTACTGGAGAACACCGGCGGATTCAGCCTTAGAAAACAGGCTAAGTGATCAACAGGTGGTGGTGGTGGTGGGTTGTTGTTGTTGTTGTTCCCCTGATTCTGATTCTGGACTAGTATCTGCATCAATGCATTCTGTTGCTGGATCAACTGAGTGAGCTTCAGTGGGGAAGCAAATCCATTGTCGCGTCTCGGAGGCATCTGATGAGTTTAGAAAAGATGAGAAAACAGAGTAGAATGGGGTCTAGGGGGAAACAGTACCCATATGCACATGAGACAAACACAATCATATCACTCAATCAAGCAAGCAAGGGCATACAATCGGTCTAGAACTATCGTTACAAAAGTGCTCGGCCTATACTATATACATGGTGGAATACTACTACTGTTTTGGTGGTCGACTAGAAAAATTGATCGGTAGAAGACTCCATAATATCCGCTCCAGCTTCATCAACAAAGTCATCATCGCTATCGTCGGGGTCCGAGTCGGTGTCGTCGATGATGATGTAGTTCTCTGGGCAAGTGGAATCATCATCTTCTCCTCCTGGCGCGGGGTCTCCCATGAAGACTCCTAGCTTCCTTGCCAGGTCGTCATTCTTCTCCACTAGTATGACGATTTCCTCCTCATAATCTTTGCGAGTTGCCTTGAGTTCTTCTTCACTCTCGGTGATCCTTGTCATTGCCTTCTTTAGATCTATCATGCATGCGCACATCTGGTTCTCCTCGCGACGTATGTGCTGGTTTAACTCCTGGATGAAAGCGGGAATTGATCTATCCTTCCTGGTGTTGATCATCTCCCATTGCTCATCTCGGCGCCCACAAATCTGGTAGATAGTATCCTTGAGATCCTTGTGGTAAACTTCTCCAATGCATCCCATGGTGATGTGGGCTGCCATACTCTTCCCTAGACTCTAGGTTGGTGCATCAAAGGAAAACTCTATGGGCTCAGTGACTGGCGTAAATGTCCTTCCTGGAACTTGAACTTGAATCATCCAGCGCTCCTCTTCTGGTAAAGTGGTGTTGTAAGTCCCGGTGAAGCTTGGTATTCCGATGTTCAGGTACCTAGTGACTTCCTTCAAGTGGCGTCCAAAAGGTGTGTCTTCATCCGGTTGTGCAAACTTGTTCCTTGCGTCCGCCATCCTAAAGAGTAGAAAAAGGAGAGGAGTCAGAAATGAGAAGAGAGTAGTGATCTAGGGCTTTATCTTAGTGGTCGTGTCCTATAGTCAGCGTGTGCTCTGATACCATCTTGTAGCGACCAGAACTCAAAACAGTCAGATCTCTGTGCATCAGTGTCATCCCTGGATCGGTAATGTTGACACGCATAGTACTTGAGGATTTATAACAGAGTAGCAATCACGCACCTATTAAATCGAATGTCTCAAAAGCCCTGTTCGAGAATTCATCCGATTAACCAGTTAACTTGCCAATTAATCCCTACTCATAGGGTCACCGAGTAGCCGATAAACTGATAAATCGTCCGATTAATTGATTAAATGGCCGATTAACTTGCCGATTAGCCTATTAATCCCCTACTCGCCAGCCAACCGAGCAGTTACCAGTTAACGATTTCCTCAACAATGCTCAAAAGAGAACTTATTACAATAAATATGGCTTAAGGCCATCTAATACAATAACAGCGGAAGGCTTGGAAGATAAAGTGAGTCCATTAACTCCAACGGCATCACTGAGTGAAAGACAACAACCAATGGCTCCTTACTCGTCCTCTGAAAAGTCTGCAACATGATACGTTGCAGCCCGAAACGGTTCAGCACATGGAATATGCTGGCAATGTAGCACAAGAGAGTAATGAACAGAATAATGCTATCACTACATGCATATATGGCTGGTGGAGGCTGTATGGTTAATATGTTTTGCGGAAAGCCAATTTTTCCCTACAACAAAGGAATAAATTTTATTTAACTATCATGGTGGTTGTTAAACATTGAGAAGGTTCAACCCACTCAATCCCAATTAAGCATCATCACTAAACCCAATCAAATTATATTAAGAGTGATGAGATCCACATGATAATCCAAGAACTGCATACTCAAGATGTCCATAACCGGGGATACGGCTAACCATGATTAGTTTGTACACTCTGCAGAGGTTTGTGCACTTTTCCCCACAATACTCGATCTCCTTCGTTGGATTTCTCGCACTACATATTGTTTGAGAAACGGATGAACAAGATACAGTCTTTTTGAAGAGGCCCCCTTAACCGATAGATAGACATGTACACCTACAATCCCCTACATCTGCTAGCCCATCATGGAAAGGTTTCCCACAACTTACTCAACTATGCCAGAGCCCATAATGGCATGTGGCTGCACACGGAAGTTTCTAGCATGAATAATCTTATGATCCCTTTGAGCCTGCGTGGCAGTCCATAGGAGAATCACACGGTACCCCGGGATTTCCAAAAATACAGGCAACACTGGGTTCCCCGGGTGCCTTAATCCACCCAGATGTGTATTAAAGTTGCCACCTTAAGTTAACCATTAATTAACAATACTCACATCTGTCATGAATACACTCAAACCCAAACCACGTCTACGAGCATAGCATAGCAATATAAGCAACATAGAAGTAACTCCCACAAGTTTGGTAATAAACAGGACAATAGGTACTACCTCATCTACTTCCCAAAACCCACATATTAATCAGATCCTAATCATGCAATTGTTTGAGGATTGATCTAATGCAAAAAAAAACTGGGTAGTAAAGAGGTATGATCAAAGTGTTACTTGCCTTGCTGATGATACGTGAAACCTAGAGACTCGTAGTAGCATGCTTCGCACTCCGGGTACTCTATCGCAAACAAATAGGCATACAATAAGCAATCAAACAAAGATGCACCGGTAAAACTCAAATAAGAAGATCTAACTAGAAAGTTCAACGTAAGAACTCCGGTTTTCAAAAGGAATCAAATCAAGCGAAGCAACAAAACTCAAACTACGAAAGAAACAAGCTTCGATTACTAATCTGGACTAAAGTCAAATTTTATAGTAGCAAAAACTTGTTTAAGTTGATTAAACAGAAAGAGGGCTTCAAGACGAAACTCTAGGTGCTTGAATCGCTCGATTCCGATAAACGAGCGAAAAGACAAACTAAAACGAAAATCAGATCAGAAATCGCGATCGAAAATAATCGTGAAAAATCCGAGAAAAATAAAAACTGACGAACAGGCTAACGAATGAACGTTCGCTGTCTGCGGCTAAACGGTGAAAATCGTCCGTTAAACCAAACAAACGAACGGGCGTTCGCTAAATAACTAAACTGAAAAAAATGATCTGTAAAAAAAATAAACCGCGGGTTCTTTAAAAAAACCATACGGTTTTCCGAAGAAAACCGATGGCAGCGGTTGCTACCTCCGGCGAGGCGACGGCGGGTCCGATGGGGCGGCGAGGTGGCGGCGGCGGTGGCGGCGGCGAGGGGCGGCGGCGGGTGGCGGCGAGGGGCGGCGGCGTCGACGGCGAGGCGGCGGCGAAGTCCGCGGCTGCGGAGGCTTAGGGTTAGGGTTAGGAGCGGGTGGGCTGGGGGTCGCAGGCGGCGGCTTATAAGAGAGGGCCGACTGGGGAGTCTTGGACGATTACGGCCCGGAGTCAGTTCGTTTTTTTATAATTCCGCGCGGAAAATGAAGAAAAGAAATACTAAACGGACTACAAAAATCCTGAAATAAATTTTGCCTCTCCTCTAAAAATCTACCGGACAAGGTGAATATTTATTTGGGACTCTAATGCAATTTTGAAAAACGCATATTTTTCCTAATTCAACTAAAATAGCGATAAAACTCCGAATAAAATTCTTATTTGATTTTAATATTAAATCTCCAATATTTCTTTATTTTGAGGAAGTCATTTTATCCTCTCTCTTTTATTTTTATAAAAGAAATATTCGAAGAGAAAATAATTAAAATCAAACGATCCTCTTTTCAAAATTTGAGAAAACTCAAATATGAAAATAACGAAATCCCCAACTCTCTCCGTAGGTCCTTGAGTTGCGTAGAATTTCTAGGATCAAACCAAAATACATTAAAATATGATATACAAAGATGATCTAATGCATAACATTCCAAATTGAAAAATTTGGGATGTTACAAAGAGAGGCTTAGTCAACGAGTCTGCAACATTCAGATCCGTTTGTATCTTGCAAATCTCTATGTCTCCCTCCTTGACTTGATCGCGGATGGAATTGAAGCGTCTCTTGATGTGATTGGTTCTGTTGTGAAATCTGGATTCCTTTGCCAAGGCAATTGCACTAGTATTGTCACAAAAGATTTTCATTGGACCCGATGCACTAGGTATGACACCTAGATCGGATATGAACTCCTTCATCCAGACTCCTTCATTTGCTACTTCTGAAGCAGCTACGTACTCCGCTTCACACGTAGATCCCGCCACGACGCTTTGCTTGGAACTGCACCAACTGACAGCTCCACCATTAACTAAAAACATGTATCCGGTTTGTGACTTAGAGTCATCCGGATCAGTGTCAAAGCTTGCATCGACGTAACCGTTTACGACGAGCTCTTTGTCACCTACATAAAAAAGAAACATATCCTTAGTCCTTTTCAGGTATTTCAGGATGTTCTTGACTGATGTCCAGTGATCCACTCCTGGATTACTTTGGTACCTCCTTGCTAAACTAATATCAAGGCACACATCAGGTCTGGTACACAGCATTGCATACATGATAGAACCTATGGCCGAAGCATAGGGAATGACTTTCATTTTCTCTCTATCTTCTGCAGTGGTCGAGCATTGAGTCTAACTCAATTTCACACCTTGTAACACAGGCAAGAACCCTTTCTTTGCCTGATCCATTTCGAACTTCCTCAAAACTTTATCATGGTATGTGCTTTGTGAAAGTCCAATTAAGCGTCTTGATCTATCTCTATAGATCTTGATGCCCAATATATAAGCAGCTTCACCGAGGTCTTTCATTGAAAAAATCTTATTCAAGTATCCTTTTATGCTATTCAGAAATTCAGTATCATTTCCGATCAACAATATGTCATCTACATATAATATCAGAAATGCTACAGAGCTCCCACTCACTTTCTTGTAAATACAGGCTTCTCCAAAAGTCTGTATAAAACCATATGCTTTGATCACACTATCAAAGTGTATATTCCAACTCCGAGAGGCTTGCACTAGTCCATAAATGGATCACTGGAGCGTGCACACTTTGTTAGCACCTTTTGGATCGACAAAACCTTCTGGTTGCATCATATACAACTCTTCTTTAAGATATCTATTAAGGAATGCAGTTTTGACATCCATTTGCCAAATTTCATAATCATAAAATGCGGCAATTGCTAACATGATTCGGACGGACTTAAGCATCGCTATGGGTGAGAAGGTCTCATCATAGTCAACTCCTTGAACTTGTCAAAAACCTTTTGCAACAAGTCGAGCTTTGTAGACAGTAACATTACCGTCATCGTCAGTCTTATTCTTGAAGATCCATTTATTTTCTATGCCCTGCCGATCATCGGGCAAGTCAACCAGAGTCCACACTTTGTTCTCATACATTGATCCCATCTCAAATTCCATGGCCTCAAGCCATTTTGCGGAATCTGGGCTCATCATCGCTTCCTCATAGTTCGTAGGTTCGTCATGGTCAAGTAACATGACCTCCAGAACAGGATTACCGTACCACCCTGGTGCGGATCTTACTCTGCTTGACCTACAAGGTTCGGTAGTAACTTGATCAGAAGTTTCATGATCATCATCATTAGCTTCCTCACTTACTGGTGTAGGAATCACTGGAACTGAATTCTGTGATGAACTACTTTCCAATAAGGGAGTAGGTACAATTACCTCGTCAAGTTCTACTTTCCTCCCACTCACTTCTTTCGAGAGAAACTCCTTCTCTAGAAAGGATCCATTCTTAGCAACAAATATCTTGCCTTTGGATCTGTGATAGAAGTTGTACCCAACAATTTCCTTTGGGTATCCTATGAAGACACATTTCTCCGATTTGCATTTGAGCTTATCAGGTTGAAGCTTTTTCACATAAGCATCGCATCCCCAAACTTTAAGAAACGACAACTTAGGTTTCTTGCCAAACCACAATTCATAAGGTGTCGTCTCAACGGATTATGATGGTGCCCTATTTAACGTGAATGCAGCTGTCTCTAAAGCATAACCCCAAAACGATAGCGGTAAATCAGTGAGAGACATCATAGATCGCACCATATCTAATAAAGTGTGGTTATGACGTTCGGACACACCATTACGCTGTGGTGTTCCAGGTGGCGTGAGTTGCGAAACTATTCTGCATTGTTTCAAATGAAGACCAAACTCATAACTCAAATATTCACCTCCACGATCAGATCGTAGAAACTTAATTTTCTTGTTACAATGATTTTCCACTTCACTCTGAAATTCTTTGAACTTTTCAAATGTTTCAGACTTATGTTTCATCAAGTAGATATACCCATATCTGCTCAAATCATCTGTGAAGGTAAGAAAATAACGATACCCGTCGCGAGCATCAACACTCATCGGACCGCATATATCAGTATGTATTATTTCCAACAAGTCTGTTGCTCGCTCCATTGTTCCAGAGAACGGAGTCTTAGTCATCTTGCCCGTGAGCATGGTTCGCAAGAATCAAGTGATTCATAATCAAGTGATTCCAAAAGTCCATCAGCATCGAGTTTCTTCATGAGCTTTACACCAATATGACCTAAATGACAGTGCCACAAATAAGTTGCACTATCATTATTAAACTTATATCTTTTGGCTTCAATACTATGAACATGTGTATCACTACTATCAAGATTTAGTAAAAACGGACCACTCATCAAGGGTGCATGACCATAAAAGATATTATTCATATAAATAGAACAACCATTATTCTCTGATTTAAATGAATAACCATCTTGCATCAAACAAGATCTAGATATAATGTTCATGCTCAACGCTGGCACCAAATAACAATTATTTAGGTCTAAAACTAATCCCAAAGGTAGATGTAGAGGTAGCATGCCGACGGCGATCACATCGACTTTGGAACCATTTCACACGCGCATCGTCACCTCGTCCTTAGCCAATCTTCGCTTAATCCGTAGCCCCTGTTTCGAGTTGCAAATATTAGCAACAGAACTAGTATCAAATACCCATGCGCTACTGCGAGCATTACTAAGGTACATATCAATAACATGTATATCAAATATACCTTTCACTTTGCCATCCTTCTTCTCCGCCAAATACTTGGGGCAGTTCTGCTTCCAGTGACCAGTCCCTTTGCAGTAAAAGCACTCAGTCTCAGGCTTAGGTCCAGACTTGGGCTTCTTCACTTGAGCAGCAACATGCTTGCCCTTCTTCTTGAAGTTTCCCTTCTTCCCTGTACCCTTTTTCTTGAAACTGGTGGTCTTGTTGACCATCAACACTTGATGCTCCTTCTTGATTTCTACCTCCGTAGCCTTTAGCATTGCGAAGAGCTCGGGAATTGTCTTATCCATCCCTTGCATACTATAGTTCATCACGAAGCTCTTGTAGCTCGGTGGCAGTGATTAAAGAACTCTGTCAATGACACTATCATCAGGAAGATTAACTCCCAGCTGAGTAAAGTGGTTGTGATACCCAGACATTCTGAGTATATGTTCACTGACAGAACTATTCTCCTCCATTTTGCAGCTGTAGAACTTATTGGAGACTTCATATCTCTCAATCCGGGCATTTGCTTGAAATATTAACTTCAACTCCTGGAACATCTCATATGCTCCATGACGTTCAAAACGTCATTGAAGTCCCGGTTCTAAGCCGTAAAGCATGGCACACTAAACTATCGAGTAGTCATCAGCTTTTCTCTGCCAGACGTTCATAACATCTGGTGTTGCTCCTGTAGTAGGTTTGTCACCTAGCGGTGCTTCCAGGACGTAATTCTTCTGTGCAGCAATGAGGATAGTCCTCAAGTTATGGACCTAGTCCATGTAATTGCTACCATCATCTTTCAACTTAGCTTTCTCTAGGAACACATTAAAATTCAACAGAACAACAGCACGGGCCATCTATCTAGAACAACATAGACATGCAAAATACTATCAGGTACTAAGTTCATGATAAATTAAAGTTCAATTAATCAAATTGCTTAACAACTCCCACTTAGATAGACATCCCTCTAATCATCTAAGTGATCACGTGATCCATATCAACTAAACCATGTCCGATCATCACGTGAGATGGATTAGTTTTTAATGGTGAACATCACTATGCTGATCATATCTACTATATGATTCACGCTCGACCTTTCGGTCTCAGTGTTCCGAGGCCATATCTGCATATGCTAGGCTCGTCAAGTTTAACCTGAGTATTCTGCGTGTGCAAAACTGGCTTGCACCCGTTGTATGTGAACATAGAGCTTATCACACCCGATCATCACATGGTGTCTCGGCACGACGAACTGTAGCAATGGTGCATACTCAGCGAGAACACTTATACCTTGAAATTTAGTGAGAGATCATCTTATAATGCTACCGCCAAACTAAGCAAAATAAGATGCATAAAGGATAAACATCACATGCAATCAATATAAGTGATATGATATGGCCATCATCATCTTGTGCCTTTGATCTCCATATCAAAAGAACCGTCATGATCACCATCGTCACCGGCTTGACACCTTGATCTCCATCGGAGCATCATTGTCATCTCGCCAACTATTGCTTCTACGACTATCGCTACCGCTTAGTGATAAAGCAAAGCAATTACATGGCGATTACATTTCATACAATAAACCAACAACCATATGTCTCCTGCCAGTTGCCGATAACTCTGTTACAAAACATGATCATCTCATACAATAAAATTTAGCATCGTGTCTTGACCATATCACATCACAACATGCCCTGCAAAAACAGGTTAGACGTCCTCTACTTTGTTGTTGCAAGTTTTACGTGGCTGCTATGGGCTAAGCAAGAACCATTCTTACCTATGCATCAAAAACCACAACACGGTATAGTGATTGCTTTTTGATCTTCAGAAAGAACCTTGTGCATTGGATGTGATTCAACTAAAGTTGGAGAAACTGACACCCACTAGCCACCTGTGTGCGAAGCACGTCGGTAGAACCAGTCTCGCGTAAGCGTACGCGTAATGTCGGTCTGAGCCGCTTCATCCAACAATACCGCTGAATCAAGAATCAGCTAGTGACGGCAAGAAATATGTATATACCCACGCCCACAACTCCATTGTGTTCTACTCATGCATATAACATATACGCATAGACCTGGCTCGGATGCCACTGTTGGGGAACGCAGTAATTTCCAAAAAAAACTATGCACACGCAAGATCCATCTAGGTGATGCATAGCAACGAGAGGGGAAGAGTGTTGTGCACGTACCCTCGTAGACCGTAAGCGGAAGCATTATGACAACGCGGTTGATGTAGTCGTACGTCTTCACGGTTCGACCGATCTTAACACCAAAGGTACGGCACCTCCGCGATCTGCACACGTTCAGCTCAGTGACGTCCCACGAACTCTAGATCCAGCTAAGTGTCGGGGGAGAGCTTCGTCAGCATGACGGCGTGATGACGGTGATGATGAAGTTACCAACGCAGGGCTTCACCTAAGCACTACAACGATATGACTGAGGTGGAAATCTGTGGAGGGGGGCACCACACACGGCTACGAGATCACCTTGTGTGTCTATGGGGTGCCCCCCTCCCCCGTATATAAAGGAGTGGAGGAGGGGAGGGATGACCCTCTCTATGGCGTGCCCTAGGGGGAGTCCTACTCCCACCGGGAGTAGGATCCCCCCCTTTCCCTAGTTGGAGTAGGAGAGAAGGAAGGGGGAGAGAGAGGGAAGGAAGCCCCCCCCCCAATTCGGATTGGGCTAGGGGGCGCTCCCTCCACCTTTCCCTTCCTCTCCTCTTTTCCACTAAGGCCCAATAAGGCCCATATACTCCCCGGGGGGTTCCGGTAACCCCCCGGTACTCCGGTAAATGCCCGACCTCACTCGGAACCATTCCGATGTCCAAACATAGGCTTCCAATATATTGACCTTTATGTCTCTACCATTTCGAGACTCCTCATCATGCCTGTGATCACATTCGGGACTCTGAACAACCTTCGGTACATCAAAACACATAAACTCATAATACCGATCGTCACCGAACGTTAAGCGTGCGGACCCTACGGGTTCGAGAATTATGTAGACATGACCGAGACTCATCTCCGGTCAATAACCAATAGCGGAACCTGGATGCTCATATTGGTTCCTACATATTCTACGAAGATCTTTATCGGTCAAACCGCATAACAACATACGTTGTTCCCTTTGTCATCGGTATGTTACTTGCCCGAGATTCGATCGTCGGTATCTCAATACCTAGTTCAATCTCATTACTGGCAAGTCTCTTTAATCGTTTCGTAATGCAACATCCCGTAATTAACTCATTAGTCACATTTCTTGCAAGGCTTATAGTGATGTGCATTACCGAGAGGGCCCAGAGATACCTCTCCGATACACGGAGTGACAAATCCTAATCTTGATCTATGCCAACTAAACAAATACCATTGGATACACCTTTAGAGCATCTTTATAGTCACCCAGTTACGTTGTGATGTTTGATAGCACACTAAGGGTTCGTCCGGTATTCGGGAGTTGCATAATCTCATAGTCATAGGAACATGTATAAGTTATGGAGAAAGCAATAGTAATAAACTAAACGATCGTAGTGCTAAGCTAACGGATGGGTCAAGTCAATCACATCATTCTCCAATAGGGATGGCAGTTTTTCCCATGGGTATGGGTACCCGCGGGTACCCTACCCGAAAACAACGGGTATGGGCGAGACTTGAAGAGATTGTGTACCCATGGGTAATGGGTATCCATACCCACAAAATATATGGGTTGGATATGGGTATGACATTGCACCCATGGGTAACCCAATGGATACCCAAAAACAATTAATAAATGAAAATAACTCCTATGACATGTGGGGTCATCATCCATCTCCTATGGCCCATCCTAAGTCTTGATTCCTTAAATTGGCCATAGCTCATAGGCCCGTAATCACCCGCTTGCCACTCCTCATGCGTCCTATGTGACTCATTGAAAAGATGAAATCTTGACTCTTTGCTACCAGAATCCTATCCAATGCTCGATCTAGCGATTCCCCATTCCCAGCACGACCTCCCACTGTACCGGGTTTCTACTAATCGCCGCTCATACTCCCTTGATGCCTCAAAGAGGCCACCCATCATAGTAGCATGTGTTGGTGATATACTACTCGTCCATGATCACTTGAAGTTTAAACCCATTTCTCTACATTTTAAAATTTTAAATGCTATATATTATATCCACTGGATACCCATTGGGTATAGGATACCCGATGGGTATGGGCATGGGTGCCAATTTATGCCCTCGTAGATCATAAGCGGAAGCGTTATGACAACGCGGTTGATGTAGTTGTACGTCTTCACGATCCGACCGATATTAGCACCGAAGGTACGACACCTTCACGATCTGCACATGTTTAGCTCGGTGATGTCCCATGAACTCTAGATCTAGCTGAGTGTCGGGGGAGAGCTTCGTCAGCACGACGGCGTGATGATGGTGATGATGAAGTTGCCGACGCAGGGCTTTGCCTAAGCACTACAACGATATGACCGAGGTGGAAATCTGTGGAGGGGGCATCGCACACGGCTAAGAGATCAACTTGTGTGTCTATGGGGTGTCCCATCCCCCGTATATAAAGGAGTGGAGGAGGGGAGGGCCGGCCCTCTCTATGGCGCGCCCTAGGGGGAGTCCTACTCCCACCAGGAGTAGGATTCCCCCCTTTCCCTAGTTGGAGTAGGAGAGAAGGAAGGGGGAGAGAGAGGGAAGGAAGGGGGCCGCCCCCCCCCCCCATCCAATTTGGATTGGGCTATGGGGGGCGCGCCCTCCACCTTTCCCTTCCTCTCCTCTTTTCCATTAAGGCCCAATAAGGCCCATATACTCCCCGGGGGTTTCTGGTAACCATCCGGTACTCCGGTAAATGCCCGAACTCACTCGGAACCATTCCGATGTCCATACATAGGATTCCAATATATCGATCTTTATGTCTCGACCATTTCGAGACTCCTCGTCATGCCCGTGATCACATCCCGGACTCCGAACAACCTTCAGTACATCAAAACACATAAACTTCTAATACCGATCGTCACTGAACGTTAAGCATGCGGACCCTACGGGTTTGAGAATTATGTAGACATGATCGAGACTCATCTCCGGTCAATAACAAATAGCGGAACCTGGATGCTCATATTGGTTCCTACATATTCTACGAAGATCTTTATCGGTCAAACCACATAAACATACGGTGTTCCCTTTGTCATCGGTATGTTACATGCCCGAGATTCGATCGTCGGTATCTCAATACCTAGTTCAATCTCATTACCAGGAAGTCTCTTTACTCGTTTTATAATGCAACATCCCATAACTAACTCATTAGTCACATTGCTTGCAAGGCTTATAGTGTTGTGCATTACCGAGAGGGCCCAGAGATACCTCTCCGATACACGGAGTGACAAATCCTAATCTCGATCTATGCCAACTCAACAAACACCATTGGAGACACCTGTAGAGCATCTTTATAGTCACCCAGTTATGTTGTGACGTTTGATAGCACACTAAGTGTTCCTCCGGTATTCGGGAGTTGCATAATCTCATAGTCATAGGAACATGTATAAGTTATGGAGAAAGCAATATCAATAAACTAAACGATCATAGTGCTAAGCTAATGGATGGGTCAAGTCAATCACATCATTCTCCAATGATGTGACCCCGTTTATCAAATGACAACTCTTTGTCAATGGCTAGGAAACTTAACCATCTTTGATCAACGAGCTAGTCAAGTAGAGGCATACTAGTGACACTATATTTGTCTATGTATTCACACATGTACTAAGTTTCCGGTTAATACAATTCTAGCATGAATAAACATTTATCATGATGTAAGGAAATATAAATAACAACTTTATTATTGCCTCTAGGGCATATTTCCTTCAGACATGACCACCATTAGGGGGGATTACTGTAGCATGACTCTTGGGGTGTTACATGGCACATACAAATTTTCTTAGAATGACAAAAGAATACCGTATATAGGTAGGTATAGTGGACTCCTGTGGCAAAAACTGGTTTGAAGAATTTTGGATGCACAAGTAGTGGTCATGCTTAGTGCAAATGAAGGCTAGCAAAAGATTGAGAAGCATCCAACCAAGAAACGAAAAATCTCATAAGCGAGCATTAAGCATAACTAACACTGAATAATGCACCAGAAGTAGGATGTAATTTCATTGCATAACTATTGACTTTCGTGCTTGCATAGGGAATCACAAATCTTAACACCAATATTCTTACTAAATCATAATTATTCATCAAAATGACTCACATATTATATCAACATATCGCAAAACTATTAAAAACAATCAAGTTTATTTTGTCCAATGATCTTCATGAAAGTTATTATTATATCCTCCTTGGGTATCTATCACTTTGGGACTAGTTTCATATGTTGCTTTTGATAGCTCAAACAAATCTAAGTGAAGAACATGAGCACAAAAAATTTCTTCTCCCAAAATAATTTAAGTGAAGCAAGAGAGAATTTCTTAAAAAATTTACTAACTCTCAAATAAATCTAAGTGAAGCATGAGAGCATTTCTCCAAAAATACTAAAGCACACCATGCTCAAAAAGATATAAGTGAAGCACTAGAGCAATTGCATAGCTCATAAAGACTTAAGTGAAGCATAGAGAGCAATTCTAACAAGCCATAGCATAATTTTGGCTCTCTCAAATAGGTGTGTCCAACAAGGATTCATGACTAAAAATACAAAGTAAAACAAGCAAAGACTCATATCATACAAGACGCTCCAAGCAAAACTCATAATATGTGACGAATAAAAATATAGTTTCAAGTAAAATACCGATGGTCATTAGAAGGAAGAGGGGATGCCACTCGGGGCATCCCCAAGCTTAGTTGCTTGATACTTCTAGAATACTATCTTGGGGTGCCATGGGCATCCCCAAGCTTAGCCTTTTGCTAATCCTTATTCCTTCATCCATCGTAATATCACAAAAAAACTTCAATCACACAAAACTCAACAAAACCTTCATGAGATCCGTTAGTATAAGAAAGCAAATCACTACTATAAGTACTGTTGCAAATCCATTCATATTTTATTTTTGCATTATATCTACTGTCCTTATTCCCCTCTCATGGCCCATATGGCTCATATCTTCCCCCCGGGGGTTCCGGTAACCCCCCGGGTACTCCGATAAGTACCCGATACTACCCGAAACACTTCCGGTGTCTGGATACTATCATCCTATATATCAATCTTTACCTCTCGACCAGGCCCGTACCAGACACATGTGCAAAGTGTTCAACTGCACAGGGCCCCCGGATGAGCAGGGGCCCCAATTTTTTTATGTGATCCTAATACTAATGACTAATTCTATGACTAATCAAGGCATTTGACCAATATGGAGTACTCGTTGGAAACCTGAACCGTATTAACTCCACATAAATCTCACGCACCCCTCCTCCTAATCTCTTTCTTTTTCTCGTTATCTTCCAGCGACCAACACAAGCGCAGAAGGCCAAATCTCTTCCTCTTCTAATATTACAATCATGCCCGTGGATTAATTCTTTCGCAATTTCTCCAAATTAAATCCCTTATTGCAATGAGTAGGTACTCCATACTCAATCCACCATCTATTTATTTGGTGTTTTCTTCTGGATCCATCATGTCTCCTCTGGTTTTTCAAATTCCATTGTTTCTTGCTGCCTATGCTACTTCGATGCATCTGCTGGAGTTGGAGGCCAGACCGAATAGCTTGGCCGCCGATTCATCAACAGGAGCAAGCGAAACAGACCCTGAACCAGACTACCAGAGAGACACACCTTGTCACCGGTCACCCTATTGTCTTCTGTTCTCTAATAAATCAAAGGTTGTTTCATCCCTTTTGTTTATAATTTGTTTGCAATGCATGGTAAATTTCTAGCAAATGAACCACTTGCTCTCAAGAAGGTGTTGTTGATAAGTTTTTAGTGAAAGAATCAAATAATATTTGGTAGAAGATTGGTTATGAATAAATAATGAAAGACCACCATGTCGCAAATGTGGTAAGCAACCCAAACTTGATGAAAACCAATGGAAGATTATGTATAAAAGAATGCTAGAAGGATGACATGTTTCGATAACTCTTTCTGATAAATCTAGTTCTTCAAACAATTTCACTACCAACATGACATATATCTTCTACTCCGTAGCATTTTATTTTTGTAATTGACAATTGTTATATTAAGGGCCTAATTTTTTATTTTGCACCGGGCCTCCATTTTCTCGGGTACTGCCCTGCTCTCGACCATTTCGAGACTCCTCGTCATGTCCGTGATCTCATCTGGGACTCCGAACAACATTCGTTCACCAAATCACATAACTCCTATAATACTAAATCGTCATTGAACGTTAAGCGTGCGGACCCTACGGGTCCGAGAACTATTTAGACATGACCGAGACACCTCTCCGGTCAATAACCAACATTGGAACTTGGATGATCATATTGGTTCCTACATATTCTATGAAGATCTTTATCGGTCGAACCGCAATGACAACATATGTTATTCCCTTTGTCATCGGTATGTTATTTGCCCGAGATTCGATCGTCGGTATCCACATACCTAGTTCAATCTCGTTACCGGTAAGTCTCTTTACTCGTTATGTAATACATCATCCCGCAACTAACTCATTAGTCACTTTGCTTGCCAGGCTTCTTATGATTTGTATTACCGAGAGGGCCCAGAGATACCTCTCCGATACTTGGAGTGACAAATCCTAATCTCGATCTATGCCAACTCAACAAACACCTTCGGAGATACCTGTAGAGCATCTTTATAATCACCTAGTTATGTTGTGACGTTTGATAGCACATAAGGCATTCCTCCAGTATTCGGGAGTTGCATAATCTCATAGTCGAAGGAATATATATTTAACATGAAGAAAGCAATAGCAATAAAACTAGATGATCAATATGCTAAGCTAACGGGTGGGTCATGTTCATCACATTTATTCTCCTAATGATGTGATCCCGTTATCAAATGACAACTCATGTCCATGGTTAGGAAACCTTAACCATCTTGGATCAACGAGCTAGTCAAGTAGAGGCTCACTAGGGACTCAATGTTTTGTCTATGCATTCACACATGTATTAAGGTTTCCGGTCAATACAATTCTAGCATGAACAATAAACATTTATCATGAATAAGGAAATATAAAATAACAACTTTATTATTGCCTCTAGGGCACATTTCCTTCACATACCTGCCGTTGCACTTCCATCATCCAACGACTAAGACCTGTCGACTGAAGTGGCACCTAGCATTACATAGGAGGAGGCCGACATGCTGGTTGCACCATCGGTATTGCATGTGTTAGAGGCCTCACATCAACCTCGATCATCATCTTCCCTCTAAGAATTTCTTTCATCGAGTAGTCCCGGGCAAGACGTAAGGATTTGAAGTAACTATCAATATAATCAACAGTCGACTCCACTGGTGGTACAGTCTTTCCATGGATAATATTCGAGCGTCATCTCCATATGCGCCCGGGAAGATACCAGTCAACAGCGACATAGACATCGACCAATCCACAACATACTTCAGGCCCTTTGCAACAATGTTTGGGTCCTCATGGCATTGCTCGCAGCAAGCCACATAGGCGTGGAAGTAGTCGTCCCATGGTTTGCAGCTGTTGCCTTCCCTGAATTGCAACACCCACAATGCCCCATGAAGCACCGAGTGGTCACCCACTACCTCCCCTTGCAGCACGCACATCTAAGTTGAAGCGCCGCACCCTGGCCTTGCGACTTCGCCGGAGCTATGGTGCGGCTTGCAGAAGCGCGACACCTTGACCTGTCGGCTTGTAGAAACACCATATACGTGCTTGATATCGAGGCAGGGGAAGGGATTATATCGCCTCACCGTTGGCCTTGCAACATGCGAGAAGAGCTTCGACGAGTTGTGTTGTCGGCTTGCAATGTCGTGGCCATGCAGACGCCGATCAGAGCTCACAGGAGTTATCAAAGTGGCTTGCAGCGGCCGCACTTGTGCTTCATCTGGAGGCAGAGGAAATAGATTGTAGCATTGTGCGTTGGTCCCTCGAGCAGGATGACTAGAGTTCATCAGAGTTGCGATGTTGACTTTGCAGTAGCAGCACGAGTGCTTGATCTAAAGACGAAAAAGGGAGATGGGAGAGAGACAAAGAGAGGAGATGAAGACGATGCGGGTGCGAGTGATGCTTGTTCAGATGGGGTGTCGCGCGTGGGGCTGGATGTAGGGATGGCAATGAGTACCCATTACCCATGTATCTGACAGGTAAAAACCCTATTAGGATAAGGGTATGAGACAGAAAGTTACCCATGAGTATATAAATAGGAATTCTCAAATCCACCGGGTAGAGCGGGTATGGGCATGAGATCGTATAACCCACACCCGTATACCTAATGTACCCATATAAAATCTCACAAGTATGACCAAGTTACCTCTACACTTTGTCATCAGTTTATGAACTTAAAATGTACAACTACGTGTTGTTTGTTTATTGTTGTTTTGATATGTTTTTCTGTATGAGAAAGTAATGTTGTTTATTGGAATGTGTTGTTTTTTATGATGTGATGTTTTTTATAAGTATATACTCCTTTTATGATGTGTTGGTGTGCGTAAATTATGATTATATGTTGTTTAGGACTATGTGCCGCTCAAATTGATGCTTTGCAAACATGGGTATTTGTATCCGTGGGTACCTGACTACTCTGTCGGGTGACGAATATAGAAAAAAAATTGTATGTTTTGACGCGTATAGATATGAATGATGGGTAAGCTGAAGGACGGGTAAATGTTTGGGGTGGTTTCACCCATATCACAACCCGATCAACGCGTGCACATGATCAATCAGTTGCGTTTAATTATTATTTTTATTCCATACTTTTCTCCTTTTTCGAGGGAATTTCCGTATTTATTTTATCAAATCCTATATATTTTAAAATTTTGGTTTTAATCAGGCTTGGTCCAAAATCTGAGCCCGGGCTGCCCGTACCCGACGGGGTCGACCCAATTAAAATGTTCGGCCTGTCTCAGAAAAAGAGCTAAAATGTTCGGCCTAGTGGGCCTGGAAAAGTTTCTTCAGTGGCATTTTCGTAGTTTTTTGCGGTTCTGGCAAAAGCTCCAAAAGCTCAAACCCCTCTCTCCTCCCCCCACGAAATTCGAAATTTCCCCACTTTCACTCCCCCAAACCCCCAAATGGCCGCTCCGCCGCCGGTGCTCACCCTGGCGGTGGAGAAGGGTCCGCGCAAGGGAGAGATCTGCCAGTGCAGCGCTGGATCCGTGCTCCGTGTCGGGCGCGTCATCAAAGGCAACCACTTTGCCGTGCGCGATAAGGGCGCGTCGCAGCAACATCTCTCCATCGAGTTCCTCCCGCCGCCCGCCGCCGGATGGGTCGCCTCCGATCTGGGATCCTCCAACGGCTCCTTCCTCAACGATGTGCCCCTCGAGCCCTTTGTTCCCACCCCGCTTTCCCATGGGAACCTGATCAAGATCGGCGAGTCCACCGTGCTCGCCGTGTCCATCCCCTCCAATTCGGATCTGAGCACCGCCACCGCTGCCGACCCCGGAACTAGGTGCTCCTCGCGCTATGCGGCAGAGACGGCGGCGGTGGAGGAGGAGAAGCCCCCTGCGGCGACCCGCCGGGGCACACGGAAGAAGGCAGCGGTGGCGGCGATCCCCGAGGTGGAGAATGAAGTGCCGGACGCGGCGGTAGTGGTAGTGGAGGAGGAGAAGCCCCGCCGGGGCGGACGTAGGAAGGTGGCTGCAGTGGCTCCCCCTGAACAGACGGAAGAGGGGGAGAAGGAGGCCCCGGTGGGGAGGCGCCGTGGTGGACGGAAGAAGGCCGCGGAGCCCTCTGAACCGGAGAAGGGAGAGGAGAAGGAGGAGGCCCCGCTGGCGCCGCCTGTTGGCGGGCGGAAGAAGACCACAGCAGCTGCTGAGCCGGAGAAAGGAGACGAGGAGGAGGAAGAGGGGAAGAAGGAGGCCCCGAAGGGGAGGCGCCGTGGTGGACGGAAGAAGGCCGCGGAGCCCTCTGAACCGGAGAAGGAGGAGGCCCCGCTGGCGCCGCGTGCTGGCGGGCGGAAGAAGACCACAGCAGCTGCTGAGTCGGAGAAAGGAGATGAGGAGGAGGAAGCCCTGCTGGTGACGCGGAAGGAGGATACGGAGCCTCCTGAACTGGAGAAGGAAGACGATGTGGAGGCCCAGATGATTACACGCCGTGGGAGGAAGAAGAATGCTCCGACGGTCGCCCCTCCACCACAGCCTCTGAAGACGGGGTCCAGAGGGGGCCAGGGAAGGTTCACAAGAGCGGCTAGTACAAGGAAGGCCGTTCTAGAGGACGAGGAAGTGGAGGAAGAGGAGGAACATGAGGTGGCTGCGCCTAGAGATCAGCCTGGCAATCTGTCGACTTCCACAGCGGTAAAGGATGGTGAAGAGGAGGAGAAGGGGGAGGAAGAGAAGGGGGATAAGGTGGCAGCTGACGATGGAGAAATCGAGGTGGCTGCAAAGGCATTGGAGGAGGAAGTCCCCAAGGGGCCGGCTTCTGCTCAGTGTGCTGCTTCTGACAATGAGGGTGATGGGGAAAGGGGTGGCGGAGAAGAGGAAGATGATGGCAATGGGGATTTGCTTGGCAGTAGAGGAGAGGCTTCTGCTCAGTGTGCTGCTTCTGACAATGAGGGTGATTGGGAAATGGGTGGCGGAGAAGAGGAAGATGATGGCAATGGGGGTTTGCTTGGCAGTAGAGGAGATGTAGGAGATGGGGCAAAGGTGGAGGAATGTGCTGTTAGAAGCAGTCTTGAGACCATGACATTGCAGGAGTGGTTCGACCGGATGGAAAAGTACCTCCCAAGGATGATCAACGAGGCTGCGGATCAGATGATCGCGGAGTTGGAGGAGAAACAAAAGCGAGTCCATGAGTACATTTCAACGCTCAGTAAGAGCTCCGACCCTTCCTAAAAATTATGTCTTAGATGCTGGAGATTGACTAGAAAATAAACTAGAGTCGCTCCTGTGGTGATAATCTTCACTTATTGTAGAAGAATTGATGATGGCGTTTGTCCTTTTGGGTAATATGGGTAGTTTACTATCTGGTAGTAGTTTGATATGTTGACGTTTGCTCGTTGGCTTGTAATTAGCTTAGCATTTTGGTATGCACTGATGTTTCTGTGGGTTTCAGGAAGGTGTATTATAATGTTGAATACTCCCTCCGTTTTGGAACACACAGTTTCAATAATGAAACCGAGAGCTTGTCCCCTTGAGAAAAATCATAGTTTTATTTCGTTGCAGTTCAGTACTAGAATGGGTAAGATAGCGTTTTTCTCTTATTGTAACTCACTGAACTAACACCATTGAAGCTCCATCTTGTCAGAGTGCTATTCTTTCTATGTTTCTATGTCTTGCAGCAGGATTAAAAGCAACTAGGTTACAGTTTTGCTCATAAATATTGCCACGTTGTAACTATTGTGAGCCCTCTAAGTTTCAACATGAAAAGTTGTCCTTTTTTTTGTGGGTGATGAAAAGTTGTCCTATAACTGTTCCTACTTTGGTTTATAGAGCAGATTCTTGGGCTACCGTATGGCATGTTTACATACTCTTATCGTGCTCCCACACTCCATGTGCAAGTTGTATTATTTAGTTATTGTCAGTTAAGCAATATCATCTTCAATGATGCCTCTCCCAATGCTTGGTTCGCCCATTGTTGTGAAGGAAATGCATACATTTCAAGACACCCAAATGGCTTTACAGATCCTTGATTTTCTTACGTAGTTATATATTCCTCTTGTAACTCTTGGGAGATGATTGGTTTATTGTAGTCTTACTCCTTACATGAAGCGATACCTGAAGAGGGAAGACTGGCAAACTTGTTTTCATTTTAAATGCAGTGCTTTCGTAGCCACACCGAATTCAAGAGCAAACATCTTTTATTTATGTGTATGCGATATCATGGGCTTCTAAAACTTTTGTACCTTTGCTATTAATTACATTAACACAGAGTTCTCAAGATATCTTTGCAGAAAATGAACTTAACGACACGAAAATTTGTTGGCGTGGACGAGCTCGCCTGCTCGCGTTATCTGCAGGCGTCGGTCCTCGTCGGGATATGGAACGCACGCCGTATTCCAGCTCGTAGACGACGACTCATTTAATGAGTGAAGCGGACGGGAAGAGACAGTTTGTACAGTGCGGGTGACGGACGTTGAGGCGCTAGCGACGGCCGTTTTCATCATGAAGCAATGTGTATCCCTGCTAGACTGAATTCCGCTCGGGTCAGACCTACCAACTCCATTAAACTCCCCATCTATCATCGACGGCGGCTCAGTCTATAATAGTCCATCCCCAAATCAAAGGAACAAACCCTAGTTGCACACTGTTCCTCAATAGACCCCCAAATCGGAGCAAGGAATAGCAGCCGCAGAAAAGATGGCAAATCTGAATCAAGGTGCTGATCCAGCGGCACTTCCAATCTTGCCTTGCCTGGACTATGGCAGGAACGTAGTCGCCTACGTTGCTCGTTGCGGGCAGAGCGCCGGCGAGCGATTCTACAAGTGCCGCAATCACAATGTAAGTGTCCAGTTTTTGCATAAATTTCTTCAGATTTGTTCAACATCACTTGTCTGAACCCTCTTCGCCGGTCAACGACAGCCGTCAGGTGGTGGATGCAATTTCTACAAGTGGCAGCAAGCGTACGCCGACCACCTCGCGTCGCCGTGTCCAGCCGCACCCCCATTGGCGCAAATCGAGCCAGGATAAGAGCAAGGCGGCCAAGCTTTGGGAGTTCAAGATCTACAGGTGCCGCACGCACCACACCACAGGGCAGCAGAACGGCATGCCGGGGGCACCCAGTTCGTTTCTTCAGTCAGCGCCGCTGCAGGATACATGCTCGCCGTGCTTCCAGCTGCTGGGCGCCAGGGAACCATTGGCGTTGACGCTGCATCCATCAATCTGGTGGTCTCCGAGGCCAACCTTGTCACTGGGGTGGCAATCCTTGTGTTGGTTGTGGTCATGCACGTGCTTCGTTAGGCGCCAGCTGCGAATAGAGCACGGCGTACCATTGTACCTGCAAATCAAGTATTATGATGTTTGTGTCATTGGTTAGCAGCCAAGTGTATAATGGTGTAGGCGCAGCTACAGTGTTGCTGATGGCGAACTTTTGTAATGATCAAGTTTAAGCTGTGTGATGTAGTCTCGTTTGTGCAACTAATAATATTAATGGGAGTATGTTTTTAGCTAAGCAGGTGTAAAAAGAGAAGGTTAACTCTGACGGATCCCTTTCAAAGAGTCTGAAAATCAAACTAACAGGATTCCAGCGCATTGCACACATACAGGCGTCACTTGTATTGAATTACTGCTACCACTGCCCAGAGGTGCAGAGGAACATGACGTCAAGCAATCTCATAAGAGGGGAACAAATAAAATCAACTGAATCTCTCACACAAGGCACCAGACCAGATTGATTTCTCAAACAAGAACTCAGTGAAATACAAAAGGGGAGATGCACATGCACACTACAACATTAGGCAGACTCTCATACATTTTTTCCTCTACATGATAAACATTCAAATCACAACGACAACCTGATCACAAACAACGCGTACTTCACTGACGGTTATTATTACAACAAGAGTCTTGCAGTTAAAGTTAACGGCTACAACGCCCTCAACAACACAGAACAAACACTGAATCTAAATTAAGTCACCCGCAAATTGCATTTGGCTCTAAGGTAGCAATTTCAACATGGAGTACAACCCTAGGCTTGCTGCAGGTGTTTTTCCTGTGACCACCGAAGCCACAGTTCGAGCATTTTGCCGCTTTCCTTTCTTTTTGAGGAAGATCACCTCTTTGTGGACATGTGGTGCTCTTGTGCCCTGGTTCTCAACATATAATGGACAAGCGAGTTCATTTACTTGTCCCGCATCCATTTCAAGCTTGTGCATTTGCTGTCAGTCTGTACTTCTTGCTTTTTGCACCACGATCATCATATGGAGGTTTATCCCTGCGGGTGATTGGTGACCGGGCTTTCGTTTTTGTTCTGGAGCTTTTAGCCCCACGAAATTACAAAGTGCACGTGCCACTTGCACCAACAGTGAGTCGTGTGTGGCATCACTTTCTCTATTGCTACTTCCATCGCCTTGCATTGATCTGCAAATGCAATTCAACATTCATTTTATTGAACTAGTATACTGAAAAAGAGAGAACATCACAAAGAGTGTGCTAGCAAGAATGGAAAATCAATACGCTAGTCGTCTCAACGGAATCATGTGAAGTAACTGAGTGTGAATTATGAAGCTAGATGAAATTTTAAATTTCAAACACATCATTTTTTTGTTCACCTGTGAGCACGGTTTGTGGATGTTTGCCGCCCATCACGCGGGTAAATTCAGTGAACACCCATTGAAAAGTTTCCACTGCCCATCTCTTACTAGCACACCGCCAAAAATCACGCTCTGGAAGTGATTATTGACTCCCACAAGCAGCCCAAATGGCATATCATACAGGTTTGTCTACCGCTCACCCCGCGTCATGTACCAAGGGATTTAATTTTTACCTTCACTGAATGGCAGCATAGCAGACCTGTGTGTTCGAAACTAGAACACTCAAATATCAACTCATTCCCTTCGTCAGCAAGTTCTACTTTGTAGACAATCCTGCCCCACTTCTCATAATTTTTTTGGGTGGTATCGTCGCACCAAGTAGGTTTTCTGTCTAGTCACCTCCTCTACTCTGTATTGACCTGCTTCGTATATAATCTCACCAAATTTTTAGAACATGGCTCGTGTATAGACTCTGCTTGCATGCAACTCTTCGCGTGTTCATTTTCTGGGGCTACCTGTTTGTGTGGAGAATGCATCAGTTACATAGCACACATCAGTCACTACGAAAGATATGATATTTCAAAAACTTACTATTTTTGTGCGCCTCTCCTCATAGTTTTCATTTGCTTCTCTATAAGAAAGAAGCCGCATGTACTGTCGAACAAAGAGATGCATGGGGCAGCTTGCTGGAACATAACCCTTGAGCATATGGTTCGCACTCTCGCTGCGCTGTGTGCTTGTCATTTTGGCACAAAATTTACTTTTAAAGTATGGTTTAGCGGTTTAGCCCATTTTGCTCTTGTTTCATAGATGTGAGTAAGGTAAGGATGTTTTTCGAAACCATGTGATTCTGTCAGTTGCTTCCATGCAGTTTCGAATTCCTCCACTGTCAGCATGTGATGTACTCCCTCCGTTCGGAATTACTCGTCCAAGAAATGAATGTATCTAGATGTATTTTAGTTGTAGATACATCCATTTGTGTGACAAGTAATTCTGAACGGAGGGAGTATTATCTTGTGGAACTCTGGCCTGAATTTGTTGCGCTTTGTGTAGTATGGTCCCAGAGACTCCTTTGCCTTCTTCAGCACGTGCCACTTGCACCAGCGGTGAGTGGTTTCTGGCATCACTTTCTCCATTGCTATCTCCATGGACCTGCATTGATCTGCATATACATGAAAGGAGAAGCGCTCTTAGGCAAGTAACTCAGTGAAAGGAGAGCAATATATCAAAAGAAGTGCAAGTCGAGTCTAATGAAGCAATTTTTAAGGCACAATCAGGCGTAGTGAAATGTAGGTAATTGAAGATATAAGCTATATGGAAAGTCTGACTGCTAGATATAATGTCCCTTTTTACCTGTAAGCAAAGTTTGTGGATGTTTTCCGCCCATCATGCGAATGAATTCAGTGAATACCCACTGAAAAGTCTCGACTGTCTCATCTCTCACTAGGACGCCACCAAATATCATGGTCTAGAAGTGTCTGTTGACTCCCACAAACAGGCCAAATGGCATGTCAAAGAGGTCGGTACGGTATGTTGTATCAAATGTTATCGCATCTCCAAAGAAGTGGTACTGGGCCCTGCTTGATCCGGTTGACCATAACAAATTCCGTATGCGGCTATCCTCATCCGACTGCACTCTGTAGTACAGACCAGTATCTTTTGCTCCCAACTCGGCAAAAACATCCATTGTCTTCCTGACATCATCGTCTGCTTGCTCACGGCTGATCTTGCCACATAGCCCCCTCAACGCTCTTTTGATGAATGGCACATTGGACATTGAACCAAAGAAACTACTCCATTATATTGTAAACCTTGCCAATGCTATTGTTATTTTCATGGAGTTGCTTAACCACATCACGTGTGTATATATCGATATGTCTGTGTGACGGCGAGTACACCTTCTTGCCACACTTCTCCATTAAAGAATGGCTGTGTGATGGTATGAACTCACTTATGTACCATCCATTGTCCTTTGATCGAAGCAATCGTATGAGCGCGGGGCACCTGCACCGGCAAGTCCGGGTGTTGCTTTTCTATGGAATCCCCTGCAAATGCCACAAACAAACAACATTTATTTTTTGTTAGTTCAGACTCCCTTGATAGGCAGTAACTATTTTTTTTGTTGACACAACATCTGCCATTGCCACACAACAATCAACTGAAAATCAGTGCTTACCGAGCAGCCACATACTATCTCTTGCATGCATTTTGTCCTTTCAACATTAAGCCTGCTCTTGCCATATCTTACCCCAAATCCCCAATTTCCCAGGAATACAAATTGTAATAGTCATAAGCTTCTCCAAGTGAATCAGACGTGCTTCCTACTGCAGGCACTATTACAGTGTCAGTTTTCTTCTCAGTATATCTTCTCAATGCTTTTTCAAGAGCACTCATTCTGCCGGCACACGGAGGGCGTTCTTCAGGACTTCAGGTGCATGCCCAACAAGCAGTCTGCACAACGCAGACATACATAATTCAGAAAAAATGGGGTAACCTTAACTAGCTTAGATTCAGAAAAATACATCGTAACTGCATTTAAAATGTGTCTGTCTGCCTGTATATTGTAAAGACCAGCATAGATCGATATGATACATGAGGAGAACATTATCAGTCCAGTCGAATTTACAGGTTTACTGAGCCTACAAATGTGGCGTATACCTCTTAGTCCAGCCCGGCGCCTGAGGATCGTCTTTGCCCGTCGACTGCTCTGAGTTCGGCGCCGACAGAGCCACTACATTGCATTCGCTCTGCAAATCTACTTCCAATGTCACCGCCGCATCACCCACATCACCGATACTGAATTCGGTAGCCGTGCATACGAAAGTTTGGTTGCCTCCGCCGCTTACCAGCGATTCATCGGCGGCGAGATCTGGCAGAGGAAACCTGCGGAAATGAAGGCGCGCACTAATAAGATGCGAGTCTGCTTACATCAGCCGGGGGCGAGAACAAAAAACGGCGGCAGCAAAACATACCTGTCAACTGGATCCGATAGGAACTCCGAACCCTCGCCTGTCGCCTCCGCCGTCGCCATAGCTATGCGTCCCTGCCGTCGTGCAGCGTCTCGAAGGATAGGGGTTTTTTTTCGCTGAAGCGTTGCCGCCGGAGTATGGACCCACAATGTCGGGGTTTTTGACTTTTTGCCACCACTTAAGCCCTGTTCGGATTCACTCGGCTCCACGGCTGCGACTCCCGGAGCGGAGGGAGCGGCAGTGGAATCCTACGGAGTGGCTCGGAACCAGCTCCTAGCACGGAGCGGAGTTTTGAAATTGGCGAGATACCGAACAGGCCTTTACTTTGCACTTTGATAATTTGCCACTCATTACATTGTAATTGACTTGTTGCCACTCTTTACTTTGCACTTTGATCTTTTGCCACTTTTTCACACAAAAATAATACTTGCAAATGATTAACATAATATATACAAAAAACAGTGGACAAAACTACCCTTGTGCTAATTTGACCAGTGCATCCAGCCAATTCACTGATTCAAAACAAATTAGGATGGGTTGAACCAGTTCACCGCCGCCGTTGTTATCTGCTGATGGCCGCCGCCAGAGTAGCAGATGCCGCTGGTGGCACAGCCGTGCTGCTCCCCCTCCCCGGCGATGGAGGAGGCCGGCGCGTCTCCAGGTGGTAGAAGAGCTCGATGTCGTTCACTGATGAATCCATCCATGCAAACAAGAGATGGATCAAGATGCAAGCTGTGAGAACGTCAAAAAAAGAAAACGAAAAGGAACTTACAGGCTCTGTACATGGTGCTCTTTATCCATGGTGCAGCTAGACAACGCATCGCGGAGCAGCTACGAGGCCGGCGTTCCTTGCTGTTGAAGACCTGCATAGAGGCGGCGGTCATGCGGCTCGGGGACAGCGCGGGACGACCTGCACTGGGGCGGCGCGGCGGCCGTACGGCTCGAAGACCGCATGGGACGACCTACACAAGCTGGTGAACGGAGTAGAGCACGTCGTCGGCTTCCACACCATGGACGAGTTGCTGCTGTCAGTGTCCGAGGTGGTGAAGGGAAGGGTCAACCCGTCCGTGCCATGGTGTACGACGTGGAGCCACAGCGGCAGCGCGCATCACCGCAACGCGGTGGCCGGCTGCAGATTAGAAGCAGCAGTGGCAGCGTACATCACGGCAACGCGGTGGCCGGCGGCAGAGCACACGCCAAGATGTAGCCGCTGCGGGAGGGGGAGCGGGACAGAGAGGAACCACCTCGCCGGGATGTAGCTGCCGTGGACGACAAGGGCAGTCGGCCGTCGAGGACCACCGAGCGCGATTTGCCGTCGAGTAGCCGCCGCGGTCTCGTGGCGTTCCTGCCGGCGAAAGAAGGGGATGAGACGAGCGACCCAGAGCTCCTGTCCTGTCAATCTGAGAGCATGGGTATTTTGGTCATTATATGCGGAGCCCATGTGACAAAGGGCAAAAAATCAAAGTACAATGTAAAAAGTGGCACCAGATCAATTACAATGTAAAGAGTGGCAAATTGTCAAAGTACAAAGTAATTAGTGGCAAAAAATCAAAAAAACCCACAATGTCATAGCACGGCTATCCCCTTCTGTTTTTCCCGGAGGAAGACGCTTATCCGATAAGGTTACATCATTTTTGCGCGCCATGATTGATCTGACCACATGGCTTACGTACAGTGGGAAACAGAAATGAGCAAGCGGCACATATGCAACTTGTACTCCCTCCGTTTTTATTTACTCCGTATATTAGAGTTGACTAAAGTCAAATTTTCTAAAGTTTGACTAAATTTATAGAAAAGAACATAAATATTTAGCATAACAAATCTATATAATGTGAAAGTACATTCGATAATGAATCTAATGATATTGATTTGTTATTGTATATGTTGATATTTTTGTTTATAAACTTTGTCAAAGTTTACAAAGCTTGACTTTGATCAAAGCTAATACGCGGAGTAAATAAAAACGGAGGAAGTACCATCCAGGGAACTGTGATCGTTGATGGACCCGTCTCCGTATTCTACTGCTTAGTTGTCGTATCTGTCGCGCCACGGACCGAACACACTTAATACACATCTCAACGCGGCAACGTCCCATTGGTACACATACCGGGAGCGTGCCAGCTCGTCCATACCATCGCCGCTCGACACGACATGACTTTTTTAATTTAAAGGTCTGCTGGCAAGAAAATTTATTTCTTACTCTATAGTACCTACCGTACCACCTCCACTAGTAATATGGTTTACTCAAGTTATGACCCTTTTCTATGCAATAATGTCTATGTTAGGGATCGTAGCAGAAATTCAAAATTTTCTACGCATCACTAAGATCAATCTATGGAGTAATCTAGCAACGAGGGGAAGGAGAGTGCATCTACATACTCTTGTAAATCGCTAAGCGGAAGCGTTCAAGTGAACGAGGTTGATGGAATCGTATTCGTCGTGATTCAAATCACCGGAGATCCTAGTGCCGAACGGACGGCACCTCCGCGTTCAACACACGTGCAGCCCGGTGACGTCTCCCATGCCTTGATCCAGCAAGGGAGAGGAAGAGGTTGGGGAAGACTCCGTCCAGCAGCAGCACGACGGCGTGGTGGTGGTGGAGGAGCGTGGCAATCCTGCAGGGCTTCGCCAAGCACCGCGGGAGAAGAGGAGGGAGAGAGGCAGGGTTGTGCCATGGAGAGGTCAAAACTCATGTGTAGGCAGCCCCAAAGTCCTCAAGCATATATAGGGGAGAGGGAGGGGGGTGCGCCCCCTTTAGAGTTTCCACCCCAAGGGGTGCGGCAGCCCCAAACCCATCTAGGGTGGCGGCCAAGGGGGGGGGAGGGGGAAACTTGCCCCCCAAGCTAGGTGGAGGCGCCCCCTCCCCAAACCCTAGGCACCTTGGGCCCTTGTGGGGGGGCGCACCAGCCCACCTGGGGCTGGTCCCCTCCCACACTTGGCCCATGCAGCCCTCCGGGGCTTGTGGCCCCACTTGGTGGACCACTGGGACCCTCCCGGTGGTCCCGGTACATTACCGATAAAACGCGAAACTTTTCCGGCGACCAAAACAGGACTTCCCATATATAATTCTTTACCTCCGGACCATTCCGGAACTCATCGTAACATCCGAAATCTCATCCGGGACTCCGAACAACATTCGGTAACCACATACAAACTTCCTTTATAACCCTAGCGTCATCGAACCTTAAGTGTGTAGACCCTACGGGTTCGGGAACCATGCAGACATGACCGAGACAACTCTCCGGTCAATAACCAACAGCGGGATCTGGATACCCATGTTGGCTCCCACATGTTCCACGATGATCTCATCGGATGAACCACGATGTCAAGGATTCAATCAATCCCATATACAATTCCCTTTGTCCATCGGTATGATACTTGCCCCAGATTCGATCGCCGGTATCCCGATACCTTGTTCAATCTCGTTATCGACAAGTCTCTTTACTCGTTCCGTAACACATCATCCCGTGATCAACTCCTTGATCACATTGTGCACATTATGATGATGTCCTACCGAGTGGGCCCAGAGATACCTCTCCGTTTACACGGAGTGACAAATCCCAGTCTCGATTCGTGCCAACCCAACAGACACTTTCGGAGATACCTGTAGTGTACCTTTATAGCCACCCAGTTACGTTGTGACGTTTGGCACACCCAAAACATTCCTACGGTATCCGGGAGTTGCACAATCTCATGGTCTAAGGAAATGATACTTGACATTAGAAAAGCTTTAGCATACGAACTACACGATCTTTGTGCTAGGCTTAGGATTGGGTCTTGTCCATCACATCATTCTCCTAATGATGTGACCCCGTTATCAACGACATCCAATGTCCTTGGTCAGGAAACCGTAACCATCTATTGATCAACGAGCTAGTCAACTAGAGGCTTACTAGGGACATGGTGTTGTCTATGTATCCACACATGTATCTGAGTTTCCTATCAATACAATTCTAGCATGGATAATAAACGATTATCATGAACAATGAAATATAATAATAATAACTTAATTTATTATTGCCTCTAGGGCATATTTCCAACAGTCTATTTGCAGTATAAACCTTAACAAGCAGTAATCAAATAGCATGAAACTGTAATCAGATATAATTATCTCTCAGTATTATACATGTGATATTCTAGCAACAAACATATATCTGCGTTGTCGTCTGATTGTTTGGTATTGAATACATTGTTAGTTTGGATATAACTATACTATTGTTTTATCACTTCACAAAAGGATGTCAGTGGCTCATACTCTAGGATGTCCTAAAGTTTGTGAGTGACTGAATGATGCTATTGTTAATCAGCAAGGACGTAATGCATGACACAATATATTTCAGTAAACATCAGCATCTCTTTGAGGATGGATACTACAATAATCTGTTGTCATGCTGCAACATTATGCATGATTAATCAAATAATGCTAAAATATTACACGGACTGAAATCTTAGTAGCTCTTAAAGTATATGGATTATGTTGAAAAAATGTTTTAGATTTGAGAAATACACTTTTATCATGTAACATTTGCTAGCAATTCATGTTTCTATGGATTGTTCACTTAACTATTCTGTTTCTTGCACTTCAGCATTTTTTTTGTAAGTATTGCTATAAAACATCATGTGATATGATCAAGCTTCAAAATATCGGATATCGGCTTCGTATCAGTTTGGCTTTGACATATCGGATGTCGGATATTGGGTGATATATCGGCGAAAACATGTGTAGTTTTTTTTGTTATTCTTTTTCAAAACATTTATTTTTAGTAAAACAAAATGTATGATATCAAAAATTAACATAACACTTTTAGATTCTTAGTTTATTAACTTGTCGATTAAGAAACTATTAAGGAAAGTTGCACAAAATGCTTACTCTATGGTTAAAAATAGTACGATATATATGCATTTGTACGAAACATTGTGGATGACTTTGATAATATATAATGAACTTGTAAATGCATAATCTTATTTCAGTATTATCTAATAAATAATTGTTGTTGTCTACATATCGTCCTATATCAGTGGACATATCAGGCCAGATATCGGCCATATCAGATGATATGTTGGAAAATGATATTTGCAAAATGATATGTTATGTTTATATCGGTGGAGCCCTAAAAGTGATATATCGGCCTATATATCGGTCGTATCGGCCTAGATTTAAAAGCTTGGATATGATCCCATATGTAGTTATCTACCATGACATTCCGGCGCATAAAATAGAAGATTGTATTTTAGAGACTATCTCTTGGATTCCCAAAAACATGGTCGGTTTTATGCGGAGGCCTAGAGGGAAATGCTGAAGCTGAAGTGATTTCCTCGGCAGTCTCCACAGCTCCAAGACGTCTCAAGAGCTTGTGTAGTTTTATTCCCATGTCTTTTTTTCGAAAGGGGGGGGCTCCCCGGCCTCTGCATCAGAGTGATGCATACGGCCATCTTATTAACCAAAGGAACAAAATGTGCCAACAAGGTTTCAAAGTCTCCAACTTTAAAAAGAAAAGACAGCTCACACAGAGCCTAAAATGCTAGCGACACAAACTAGCCAAGAGAAGACGCCACAACCGGCTGGCTAAAATAGTCAGGTAAACTAATTGCCTATCCTATTACATAACCGCCATCCAAACCGGTTGAAAATATCCCGAGGTACCATCTCCCAACGGATAGATCCAGTAACCAACTGCTCCCTGGCTTCCATCGGACTGAGTAGCGACCACGAACATATCACTGCCGTGGCGCGGAAAATAACCTGCAAAAAATGAATACGTGATGTTTTGTTAAAAACCAAATCATTTCTGCAATTCCAGATAGTCCATAGCAAAGCACAAACTCCAACCCGAATATGTCTTGCTAAGTCAGGCTCAATCCCATTAAGCCATGTCTCAAATAATGCATTGATAGAATTCGATGGAGTAATATTAAAAGCAATGTGGACCGTCCGCCAAAGGACTTTGGCCAACGGGCAATCAAGAAAGAGGTGCTTAATCGTCTCATCCCGATCACAGAAATTACACCTAGTAGGTCCTGTCCAATTACGCTTTATCAAGTTATCTTTTGTTAAAATAATTTGTTTATGGACAAACCACATGAACACTTTTATTTTCAAAGGAACTTTGACATCCCATACAATCTTGGAAGTTCGAATGGAGTTCGAATTAATAACATCAATATACATTGATTTAACTGTAAATACTCCAGACCTAGTCAGTTTCCAGCGTAATTCACCAGGTTGGTCAGAAAATTGAACCTCCATGAGTCTCCTAACTAGAAGGAGCCATTCGTCCCAACGATTGCCCGCTAGCGCCCGTCTAAACTGAATATTAAGGGGACAGATTGAAATATCGTTGCAACGAACACCTCACGTCGTTTACGATATAAAGACGGATATTGAATGGCCAAGGGTGAGTCGCCAAGCCAAGTATCCTCCCAGAAACGTGTACTAGCACCATTTCCAATAACAAACCTCGTCCTATTGAACATTGTTTGTTTGACTTTCATTAGTCCTTTCCAGAAAGGCGAGTCAGTCAGCCTAACTGTGACCTGGGACAATGTTTTAGTCTGGAGGTACTTGCTACGAAGGATCTGCGTCCACATGGCCTCAGTCCCGGACGAGAGCTTCCACAGCCACTTACTAAGAAGGCATCTGTTCTTAACTTCAAGATTCTCAATACCAAGACCCCCTTGGTCTGTCGGTCGACAGATGATATCCCATTTAGCAAGCCAGTATTTTCTTTTAAGTTCATCACCCTGCCAAAAGAAACGCGATCGATAGAAGTCCAGTGTTTTCCTAACACCAACTGGGACCTCAAAGAACGATAAGAGGAACATAGGCATACTCGTGAGCACCGAATTTATCAAGATTAATCGGCCTCCGTATGACATGAGCTTACCCTTCCAGCAACTCAGTTTCTTCTCAAATCGGTCTTCGATGCACTTCCATTCTCTGTTTGTCAGCCTACGATGGTGTATCGGAATACCTAGGTAGGAGAAGGGTAAAATCCCCAACTCGCACCCAAACAATTGCCTATAAGACTCCTGTTCGTCTTTGGCTCTACCAAAGCAGAACAACTCGCTCTTATGAAAGTTAATCTTTAATCCGGTCAATTGTTCAAATAGGCATAACACCAGCTTCATATTTCTCGCCTTGGCCAAGTCATGCTCCATAAAGATGATTGTATCATCAGCGTACTGAAGGATGGATACACCTCCATCAACAAGATGAGGTACCAAGCCACCCACTTGACCATTCTCCTTAGCCCTTCCTATCAAAATTGCTAACATATCCACCACAATGTTAAACATGATAGGGGACATTGGATCTCCTTGTCTTAGGCCTTTATGTGTCTAGAAATAATGACCTATGTCGTCATTCACTTTAATTCCCACACTCCCTTTTTGCGTAAATGATTCGACCTGTTGGCGCCAGGCTTCATCAAAACCTTTCATACGCAATGCCTGTTGGAGGAATGGCCATTTGACCTTATCGTACGCTTTCTCAAAATCCACCTTAAAAATTACTCCATCTAATTTTTTGGAGTGGATTTCATGGAGCGTTTCATGAAGGACAACCACCCCTTCAAGGATGTTTCTGTCCGGCATGAAAGCAGTTTGGGTTTGTTTCACCATAGAACGCGCAATCTATGTGAGCCTATTAGTCCCGACCTTGGTGAAGATTTTGAAACTAACATTGAGGAGGCAGATCGTCCTGAACTGCTCAATTCTCACCGCATCCGTTTTCTTAGGGAGCAATGTGATAGTTCCAAAATTCAAGTGAAATAATTGAAGCTGTCCAGAGAACAGATCATGAAACATAGGTAACAAATCCCCCTTAATAATGTGCCAGCACTTTTTATAGAACTCGACCGGGAACCCATCCGGTCCGGGAGCCTTATTGTTTTTCATTTGTGCAATAGTATCAAACACCTCCTTCTCTGAGAACGGGGCAACTAGGATATCATTATCGGCAACAGACAATTGAGGCACATCCCCAGTCCTGGACTCATCGAGGGAGACACAATTATCCTCCGGAGGTCCAAATAACTACCTATAATAGTCAGTAATATATGTTTTTAGATTACCCTGTCCTAAAATAGTGCCCTCATCTTGTTCAAGTTGAAAGATTCACTTTTTCTGTGCTTACCATTGGCAATCAAGTGAAAGAATTGAGTATTCGCGTCCCCTTGGACCACTTTGCGGACCTTAGCTCGCGAAGCCCACTTCAACTCTTCTTCGCGGAGAAGTTCTTTCAACCTCTTCTCCGCCTCAGTTTTAATCTGGAGCTCAGCTGGCAGCAAAATCGCGGATTTAGCTTTTATGTCCAAGGTCTGTATAAGAGAAAGGAGCCTATCCTTCTCAATCTTATACACCCCACTGAGGTGCTTAGCCCAACCCCGTAAGAAACTTCTCAAATGCCTAATCTTATTCTGCCAACGCTCAACCGCCGTCCTACCTCCTACACCCTTAGCCCATTCCCTGGCGATCAAGTCTAAAAAACCCTCACGTTCAAACCAGGCCATCTCGAATGAGAAGGTGTTTTTGTTTCTCACGTGGTTCGGCTCCCCTGAGTCCACGAACAGGGGTGTGTGATCGGATATTCCCCGCGAGAGAGCTTGCACCGTGACAAGAGGGAATTTCTGTTTCCACTCCACGCTCGCGAGAACTCGATCAAGCTTTTCGTATGTCGGGTTTGGAAAAGCATTAGCCCAGGTAAACTTTCTACCAGAAAGCTCTATCTCCCTCAGATCCAAGCTTTCAATAATGGTATTGAACATAAACGACCACCTACCGTCAAAGTTATCATTATTTTTCTCCTCTCTCCTCCTAATGATATTGAAATCACCCTCGACCAAAATTGGAAGCTGCTCGGACCCACAGATTCGAACAAGATCCGCTAGAAACTCCGGTTTAAGCTCGGGCTGTGCGGCACCATAAACCGCCACCAAAGCCCAGTTGAAACCATCAACTTTAGACCTAACTCGAAACTTTACCACGAAGTCACCCATCACTACACTTCGGACTTCAAGCGAATCGCATCTCACACCTAGCAAGATACCACCCGATCTTCCTCGCGGCGGGAGGCTATGCCAATCGAAATCAACACCACCCGCAAGAGAGGATAGAAACTGAGGTGCAAAATTATCTCTACCGGTTTCCGATAGAGCAATAAAATCTAACCGATGTTCCAGGGAAGCCTCAGCAAGAAACCTTCTTTTAGCCAAGTCTTTCAGACCTCTGCTATTCCAAAAGATTCCTTTCATATTTCGTCATGGAATTTTTTAGTAGTTCGAATCCGAGCACTCCTACGAACTGCAGAATCGGGATAAATCTTCCGTTTCCGCTTACGCTTTGGTTTACTAGGCTCTGTCGCCCGGTCCTCATAACCGGGCACAACGGAACTAGCAGCGGCAAAATCTAGGGGCACATCATCGTCCTCAGACTCATGATTAGAAGGTGCTAGATCCGCGCACAAATTATCGAGCACTCTAACCCCTAACACATCAATCTCCTCATCATTCATGGGTTTAACCGCTGCAAGATTATGAATAGTCTCTAAGGCACGCTCCGCCTCCAAATCTAACATATCATTCACCGAATTGGAGATCTCACTATCAGTAACACCTAGTGTAACTCCCAATTGATTTGCACTATTGATAATCCCCTCATTAGAAAAATGCAATAAAGAATTAGATATGTTGACGGACATACCATAAAAGTTCGCAACATCGTGAAGCTTGGCCGCCCTCACAGCACACCGCTGCTGCATATCATCAACCTCCGGAAGCTCCTGAATGCGAGCACTCATCCGTCTCCCCGTCGAGACCGGGTCCGGGATCCCTCCAAAGGCAACAACCTCCTCCCTAGTAAAGCCTCGCGGTGAGTCCCGCAACGGGTCAACCACGGCTACCGGAGGAGGCGGCTGCGGGCTCCCATGCCCCTCAGACAAATGCCCCACGGGTAAGACAGGAGAGTGGATAACTGGGGCCGCCTGCCCGATCCCTCCTCCCACCCTACCCACCGGCTCAGAGTGAAGTGCCGACGTTGTAGGAGGCGCGGTCCTCCTGACCACAGACGAGGAAGGGGGATCTAGGGTCACCTGCCCCAACCCCCCTCCCCCAGCGCCACAGGAGGCGCGGGTGCCACCGCCACGACTGGAAGAATAAGAGCTAAGGCCGCCTGCCTCGGGCTCCCTCTCCCAGCGCTGGCCGACCCTGACATGACCGGCGTCACCAGCGTCGAGATGGGGAGTGGAGAAGTCAAGGCCACCTGCCCCGACCCCCTCCCCCAAGCCCCAGCTCGAACATAGAAGACATCACCGGAGCCTCGACAACAGGTGAAGCAAGGGAAATAGAAGCGACCTCCGGCTCCACTTCCCCAACTCCAGCATCCTCAAACTCCAATAAAGGGAGCATGTGTTCAAACGCAACATCAGTCTCCACCCGATCGCTCCAAAGTCTGGGAGGCGCTGAGGCTGGCTCAAAGGACCCAAAACGCAACAGAGTCATAGGCACCGAAGGTGAGGGTGTCGGCGCAACCCCGGTCCCATCCCCGGGCAACTGGGCATCTGGGTGAGAACTGGTAGACCCCTCTCGTGTGGAATCGGTCGGTGCCCCCTTGGCTCCTGCACCGCCGTCACCCTCGTGCATATCCACATCACTTCCATTAACCTCCTTAGCAAACAGATCAATGTCCTCGAACTCTATTCGAGCGGGAAAACCTCTCCCCTATATGTCCAGTGGACTACGTCGGGCACGAACTCAATATTCAGAACACTCACCAAAATCCGGGCCACTCCATGAGCACGGGTAAAAGCCATATTCACTTTCTCCGTCTTCCCAACCATGATACCCATACTGGCCACAACTTGAGCATCCTGCAAAGGCTTAGATGGAGCCCCCGAAAACCTCAACCAGACCTGCGTAAGCGGCTTTCCTTTAGGCTCCACCTTTGTCCACTCGTGAAACTCCAAAATACACGTAGTACCAGGAACTCTACACAAGCCAAAGCTCAGCAGTTTCTACAAATCATCCATAGAGGGGAAATCCACCTTAAAGACATTAGCTTCGATACTAACCAGCTCCCACTGGAAGTCACCCGGTGCCAGCTCCTGAAGCCTCCGGACAATCTGAGCCTCAGTCACCTCTCCCTGGGTTGCTTTCACAACCCCTGTGGTCAAGCTCTGTGTCTCCTCGGGAATCTCCCTCGCGGCCGGGGACTCAAAGAACAAAAGCTCTGCACAGTATAGTCCATACATTGTCAGAGCCGAAACCTGGTCATGCAATAACAGGCAGTCTCCCAAAGTATGTGCTGGCTTGCCACACGAGTCACACACCTCTGCCACGCACTCCGCAATGAAATGGCCCTTCTCACCACAATGATAACAAAGCATCATTTCCTTCTTGCGCTCCCACTTGGACACCCTCTCTGAATCAGACCTGTCAGACACCTCAGCCATAGCCACAGTCCCAGGCACAGGAACCTCAACATTGGCCAGGGCCGTCACCACATCCATCGCCTGGCTAGTAAGATCAGTAGACTGAGCGTTATCTGTCTCAACAGCTGTCGCTGCATGGTCAACAGCAGCCGGGGGCGGAGGCTGTCGACGAAACCTCCCACGGCCACCCCTCGACCACCCCGATGTCCACGGTAGCCACCTCTCTGGCGGTGATCCGGACCGGATGCCCCCTCGACATAGCCACCAGGAGGCCCGAGAAAAGGCCACTCAGCCGACCCGTCACCCTGCCAGGCATAGCCTCGACCGCCACCCGTAGACGAGGAACCACGATGCTTTCCGTCTCCATACGCATCAACACCATCATCCCCCCACTGACCTCGGGGTGGCTCAAAGGAATCTCTAGCTGTCGAATTATGCCTCGTCTGCGATGGTCCCGAACGGTTTTGAGCCGGCCTCGCGACGTAGTGCGGCGGAGGAGCGACCCGAGGCGGACCGCCAACAGGAACCGGCACCACTGGACGCGGGCCAGACCCACCGCCCCGACCCATAGCAGCAGCTACTAGAGGCGTTGGCCCCGTCGGTCGGTGTCTCGCCCGACGCCGGCTACAACCACGCCCCCACCGGGGCCACCTCTTCCCGCCGGCAGCACATGCGGCCTGGCCGCCGCAGGCACAGGCGGCCACGGCCCGAGGTTGCCGCCTGCCCGCCCCGTAGCAGGAACGGCAGCACCACGCCCGGCGCCGGCTACAACACCTGCCGCGCCAGGCCCAACGCCGGTGGCCCCCCGTCCAGCACCCCCAAGCGGCGGCGGCACAACTGCCCCGACCCTGTCTCTGACCGTAGCCGCCTGGGGATTCGACGCCGGCGGCCCTCCCGTCCCTCGGCCCGCCAGTGCACCAAGGGAAGGGATCCGACGAGCACGGCCAGGGCCGCAAGGAGGAAACACAGGCGTCCCGTTCCGGCGAACCCTAGGACGAAGCACGATCACGTTCGCACGGCAATTCTCAATCTCTTCCGTGCATGCAGCACCCGTATCGATACGTGTGGTGCCCGGTATAGCCTGGGCCTCATACCCAGCTATCTCCGGCCCATCTAGACGCACATGAGAAACCGAAGCAACCGGCCCAACTCGGCCCAGCAACTGGTTCAAACGATCGTGACGAGCCGCTCGGATCCCGACCGACGTCCGCGACGGCACAACAGCCGCCGCCGCCTGCAATGATCCGGCCCTCAACCGGCGAACCGGCCTCCTCTTCTTAACCACCGTCCATGAATCCGGATGAATCAAGTCGAAAAGCTTGAGGTTTGGAAGTTGTGCCTTAGGTATAGGGCCCTTCCAAGGCCTAACCGCCGTCGCCGCCGTTCTCCGATGAACGACACGTCGCACCATCTCCTTCCTCTCGTCCGGATGTAGCCCGATCCGTGCCGGATCCTCCACCGGCAAGACTGTTGGGGAACGTAGCATAAATTCAAAATTTTCCTACGTGTCACCAAGATCTATCTATGGAGTCATCTAGAAATGAGGGAGGAGTGGATCTACATACCCTTGTAGATCGCACGCGGAAGCGTTCAAGAGAACGGGGTTGATGGAGTCGTACTCGTCGTGATCCAAATCACCGATGATCCTAGCGCCGAACGGACGGCACCTCCGCGTTCAACACACGTACGGAGCAGCGACGTCTCCTCCTTCTTGATCCAGCAAGGGGAAGGAGAGGTTGATGGAGATCCAGCAGCACGACGGCGTGGTGGTGGAAGTAGCGGGATTCCAATAGGGCTTCGCCAAGCGCTGCGGGAGGAGGGAGATGTGTCATGGGAGGGAGAGGGAGGCGCCAGGGCTTAGGTTGGGCTGCCCTCCCTTCCCCCCACTATATATAGGGCCAAGGGAGAGGGGGGAGGCGCAGCCTTGGCCCTTCCTCCAAGGAAGGGTGCGGCCAGGGAGGAGTCCCACCTCCCCAAGGCACCTCGGAGGTGCCTTCCCCCTTTAGGACTCTTCCTTTTCCTTGACTCTTGGCGCATGGGCCTTTTGGGGCTGGTGCCACTGGCCCATATAGGACAAGGCACACCCCCTACAGCCCATGTGGCCCCCCGGGGCAGGTGGCCCCACCCGGTGGACCCCCGGGACCCTTCCGGTGGTCCCGGTACAATACTGGTGACCCCGAAACTTGTCCCGATGGCCGAAATAGCACTTCCTATATATAATTCTTTACCTCCGGACCATTCCGGAACTCCTCGTGACGTCTGGGATCTCATCCGGGACTCCGAACAACTTTCGGGTTACCGCATACTAATATCTCTATAACCCTAGCGTCACCGAACCTTAAGTGTGTAGACCCTACGGGTTCGGGAGACATGCAGACATGACCGAGATGACTCTCCGGTCAATAACCAACAACGGGATCTGGATACCCATGTTGGCTCCCACATGTTCCACGATGATCTCATCGGATGATGTCAAGGACTTAATCAATCCCGTATACAATTCCCTTTGTTTATCGGTACGACACTTGCCCGAGATTCGATCGTCGGTATCCCGATACCTTGTTCAATCTCATTACCGGCAAGTCTCTTTACTCGTTCCGTAACACATCATCCCATGATAAACTCCTTGATCACATTGTGCACATTATGATGATGTCCTACCGAGTGGGCCCAGAGATACCTCTTCGTTTACACGGAGTGACAAATCCCAGTCTCGATTCGTGCCAACCCAACAGACACTTTCGGAGATACCTGTAGTGTACCTTTATAGCCACCCAGTTACGTTGTGACATTTGGCACACCCAAAGCACTCCTACAGTATCCGGGAGTTGCACAATCTCATGGTCTAAGGAAATGATACTTGACATTAGAAAAGCTTTAGCATACGAACTACATGATCTTGTGCTAGGCTTAGGATTGGGTCTTTGTCCATCACATCATTCTCCTAATGATGTGATCCCGTTATCAATGACATCCAATGTCCATGGTCAGGAAACCGTAACCATCTATTGATCAGCGAGCCAGTCAACTAGAGGCTTACTAGGGACATGGTGTTGTCTATGTATCCACACATGTATCTGAGTTTCCTATCAATACAATTCTAGCATGGATAATAAACGATTATCATGAACAAGGAAATATAATAATAACTAATTTATTATTGCCTCTAGGACATATTTCCAACAAAGACCATGTCTACGGTTGTGGCCACATCATCTTCATCATAACATGCGTGAAATAAATCGAAAATCAAATCTGATGGAGTAGGCGACGGCGGTGAACCCCCTGGATCCTCTCCGTCCCCGTCGGCATCCTCGTCGTCCGAAGCCAGAAGGGCCCAGAATCGGCCGCCGATGCCCGCCCGGTCCGCCGCCGCGGTGGGACGTGTTGGGGAACGTTGCAGAAAATTAAAATTTTTCCTACGGTTTCACCAAGATCCATCTATGAGTTCATCTAAGCAACGAGTCAAGGGAGAGAGTTTGCATCTACATACCACTTGTAGATCACGAGCGGAAGCTAGCCAAGGGGATGGTGATGATGGAGTCGTACTCGAACGTGATTCGGATCACCGATGTCCAAGTGCTGAACGGACAGCACCTCCGCGTTCAACACACGTATGGGACGAGAGACGTCTCCTCCTTCTTGATCCAGCAAGGGGGAAGGAGAGGTTGAGGAAGATTGCTCCAACGGCAGCACGACGGTGTGGTGTAGTTGGTGCAGCAGTACTCCGACAGGGCTTCGCCAAGCATATACGGAGGAGGAGAGGTGTTGGGGAGGGGAGGGGCTGCGCCTTGGCTTGTGTTCAGCTCCCATGCGCCTCCCCACTATATATAGGGGTGGAGGGGCTGGTTTCTTGCCCTCCAAGTCCATTGGGGCGTTGGCCAAGGTGGGAGGAAAGAAATCCCATCATTTCCTTCCCCACCGATTGTTATCCCCCCTTTTTAGGGATCTTGATCTTATCCCTTCGGGATATGATCTTATTCCTTCTAAGGGGGGATCTTGGTGCGCCTTGACCAGGGGTGTGGGGCCTTTCCCCCACTACTCACGTTCATGTGGGTCCCCCCATGCAGGTGGGCCCCACTCCGGAACCTTCTAGAACCTTCCCGGTACAATACCGAAAAATCCCGAACATTTTCCGGTGGCCAAAATAGGACTTCCCATATATAAATCTTTACCTCCGGACCATTCCGGAACTCCTCGTGACGTCCGGGATCTCATCCGGGACTCGAACAACATTCGGTAACCACATACAAACTTCCTTTATAACCCTAGCGTCATCGAACCTTAAGTGTGTAGACCCTACGGGTTCGGGAGACATGTAGACATGACCGAGACGTTCTCCGGTCAATAACCAACAGCGGGATCTGGATACCCATGTTGGCTCCCACATGCTTCTCGATGTTGTCATCGGATGAACCACGATGTCGAGGATTCGATCAAACCCTGTATACAATTCCCTTTGTCAATCGGTACGTTACTTGCCCGAGACTCGATCGTCGGTATCCCAATACCTTGTTCAGTCTCGTTACCGGCAAGTCACTTTACTCGTACCGTAATGCATGATCTCGTGGCCAACACTTTGGTCACCTTGAGCTCATTATGATGATGCATTACCGAGTGGGCCCAGAGATACCTCTCCGTCATACGGAGTGACAAATCCCAGTCTCGATCCGTGTCAACCCAACAGCTACTTTCGGAGATACCTGTAATGCACCTTTATAGTCACCCAGTTACGTTGTGACGTTTGATACACCCAAGGCACTCCTACGGTATCCGGGAGTTACACGATCTCATGGTCTAAGGAAGAGATACTTGACATTGGCAAAGCTCTAGCAAACGAACTAAACGACCTTTGTGCTATGCTTAGGATTGGGTCTTGTCCATCACATCATTCTCCTAATGATGTGATCCCGTTATCAACGACATCCAATGTCCATAGCCAGGAAATCATGACTATCTGTTGATCACAACGAGCTAGTCAACTAGAGGCTCACTAGGGACATATTGAGGTCTATGTATTCACACGTGTATTACGATTTCCGGATAATACAGTTATAGCATGAATAAAAGACAATTATCATGAACAATGAAATATAATAATACTTTTATTATTGCCTCTAGGGCATATTTCCAACAGTCTCCCACTTGCACTAGAGTCACCAATCTAGTTACATTGTGATGAATCGAACACCCATAGAGTTCTGGTGTTGATCATGTTTAGCTCGCGAGAGAGGTTTAGTCAACGGATCTGCGACATTCAGATCCGTATGTACTTTGCAAATTTCTATGTCTCCATCTTGAACATTTTCACGGATGGAGTTGAAACGACGCTTGATGTGCCTGGTCTTCTTGTGAAACCTGGGCTCCTTGGCAAGGGCAATAGCTCCAGTGTTGTCACAGAAGAGTTTGATTGGCCCCGACGCATTGGGTATGACTCCTAGGTCGGTGATGAACTCCTTCACCCAAATCGCTTCATGCGCTGCCTCCGAGGCTGCCATGTACTCCGCTTCACACGTAGATCCCGCCACGACGCTCTGCTTGCAGCTGCACCAGCTTACTGCTCCACCATTCAACATATACACGTATCCGGTTTGTGACTTAGAGTCATCCGGATCTGAGTCGAAGCTAGCGTCGACGTAACCCTTTACGACAAGCTCTTCGTCTCCTCCATAAACGAGAAACATGTCCTTTGTCCTTTTCAGGTACTTCAGGATATTCTTGACTGCTGTCCAGTGTTCCTTGCCGGGATTACTTTGGTATCTAGCTACCAAACTCACGGCAAGGTTTACATCAGGTCTGGTACACAGCATGGCATACATAATAGATCCTATGGCTGAAGCATAGGGGATGACACTCATCTCTTCTTTATCTTTTGCCGTGGTCGGTGACTGAGCCGAGCTCAATCTCACACCTTGTAACATAGGCAAGAACCCCTTCTTGGACTGATCCATTTTGAACCTCTTCAAAATCTTATCAAGGTATGTGCTTTGTGAAAGACCTATGAGGCGTCTCGATCTATCTCTATAGATCTTGATGCCTAATATGTAAGCAGCTTCTCCAAGGTCCTTCATTGAAAAACACTTATTCAAGTAGGCCTTAATGCTGTCCAGAAATTCTATATTATTTCCCATCAAGAGTATGTCATCTACATATAATATGAGAAATGCTACAGAGCTCCCACTCACTTTCTTGTAAACGCAGGCTTCTCCATAAGTCTGCATAAACCCAAACGCTTTGATCATCTCATCAAAGCGAATATTCCAACTCCGAGATGCTTGCACCAGCCCATAAATGGATCGCTGGAGCTTGCATACTTTGTTAGCGTTCTTAGGATCGACAAAACCTTCCGGCTGCATCATATACAGTTCTTCCTTAAGATGCCCGTTAAGGAATGCTGTTTTGACGTCCATCTGCCATATCTCATAATCATAGTATGCGGCAATTGCTAACATGATTCGGACGGACTTTAGCTTCGCTACGGGAGAGAATGTCTCGTCGTAGTCAATCCCTTGAACCTGTCGATAACCCTTAGCGACAAGTCGAGCTTTATAGATGGTGACATTACCATCCGCGTCTGTCTTCTTCTTAAAGATCCATTTGTTTTCTATCGCTCGCCGATCATCGGGCAAGTCTGTCAAAGTCCATACTTTGTTTTCATACATGGATTCTATCTCGGATTTCATGGCTTCAAGCCATTTGTTGGAATCTGGGCCCGCCATCGCTTCTTCATAGTTCGAAGGTTCACCGTTGTCTAACAACATGATTTCCAGGACGGGGTTGCCGTACCACTCTGGTGCGGAACGTGTCCTTGTGGACCTACGAAGTTCAGTAGCAACTTGATCCGAAGTACCTTGATCATCATCATTGGTTTCCTCTTCAGTTGGTGTGGGCATCACAGGAACATTTTCCTGAGCTGCACCACTTTCCCGTTCGAGAGGTAGTACTTCATCGAGTTCTACTTTCCTCCCACTTACTTCTTTCGAGAGAAACTCTTTTTCCAGAAAGCATCCGTTCTTGGCAACAAAGATTTTGCCCTCGGATCTTAAGTAGAAGGTATACCCGACAGTTTCCTTAGGGTATCCTATGAAGACGCATTTTTCCGACTTGGGTTCGAGCTTTTCAGGTTGAAGTTTCTTGACATAAGCATCGCATCCCCAAACTTTTAGAAACGACAGCTTAGGTTTCTTCCCAAACCATAATTCATACGGTGTCGTCTCAACGGATTTAGACGGTGCCCTATTTAAAGTGAATGTAGCTGTCTCTAGAGCGTATCCCCAAAATGATAGCGGTAAATCAGTAAGAGACATCATAGACCGCACCATATCCAATAGAGTGCGATTACGACGTTCGGACACACCGTTTCGCTGAGGTGTTCCAGGCGGCGTGAGTTGTGAAACGATTCCACATTTCCTTAAGTGTGTGCCAAATTCGTGACTTAAATATTCTCCTCCACGATCTGATCGTAGGCACTTTATCTTTCGGTCACGTTGATTCTCCACCTCATTCTGAAATTCCTTGAACTTTTCAAAGGTCTCAGACTTGTGTTTCATTAAGTAGACATACCCATATCTACTTAAGTCATCAGTGAGAGTGAGAACATAACGATATCCTCCGCGAGCCTCAACGCTCATTGGACCGCACACATCGGTATGTATGATTTCCAATAAGTTGGTTGCTCGCTCCATTGTTCCGGAGAACGGAGTCTTGGTCATCTTGCCCATGAGGCATGGTTCGCACGTGTCAAACGATTCATAATCAAGAGACTCTAAAAGTCCATCGGCATGGAGCTTCTTCATGCGCTTGACACCAATGTGACCAAGGCGGCAGTGCCACAAGTATGTGGGACTATCGTTATCAACTTTACATCTTTTGGCATCTACACTATGAACATGTGTAATATTACGCTCGAGATTCATTAAGAATAAACCATTGACCATCGGAGCATGACCATAAAACATATCTCTCATATAAATCGAACAACCATTATTCTCAGACTTAAATGAGTAGCCATCTCGTATTAAACGAGATCCAGATACAATGTTCATGCTCAAACTTGGCACTAAATAACAATTATTAAGGTTCAAAACTAATCCCGTAGGTAAATGTAGAGGCAGCGTGCCGACGGCGATCACATCGACTCTGGAACCATTCCCGACGCGCATCGTCACCTCGTCCTTCGCCAGTCTCCGTTTATTCCGCAGCTCCTGCTGTGAGTTACAAATATGAGCAACGCACCGGTATCAAATACCCAGGAGTTACTACGAGTACTGGTAAGGTACACATCAATTACATGTATATCAAATATACCTTTGGTTTTGCCGGCCTTCTTATCTGCTAAGTATTTGGGGCAGTTCCGCTTCCAGTGACCCTTCCCCTTGCAATAAAAGCACTCAGTCTCAGGCTTAGGTCCATTCTTTGACTTCTTCCCGGTAACTGGCTTACCAGGCGCGGCACCTCCTTGCCGTCCTTCTTGAAGTTCTTCTTACCCTTGCCCTTCTTGAACTTAGTGGTCTTATTGACCATCAACACTTGATGTTCTTTCTTGATTTCAGCCTCTGCTGACTTCAGCATCGAGAACACTTCAGGAATGGTCTTTTCCATCCCCTGCATGTTGTAGTTCATCACAAAGCTCTTGTAGCTTGGTGGGAGCGACTGGAGGATTCTGTCAATGACCGCCTCATCTGGGAGGTTAATGTTCAGCTGGGTCATACGGTTGTGCAACCCAGACATCTTCAGGATGTGCTCACTGACAGAACTGTTTTCCTCCATCTTACAACTGTAGAACTTGTCGGAGACATCATATCTCTCGACCCGGGCATGAGCTTGGAAAACTAGTTTCAGCTCTTCGAACATCTCATATGCTCCGTGATGCTCAAAACGCTTTTGGAGCCCCGGTTCTAAGCTGTAAAGCATGCCGCACTGAACGAGGGAGTAATCATCAGCGCGAGTTTGCCAAGCATTCATAATGTCTTGGTTCTCTGGGACGGGAGCGTCACCTAGCGGTCCTTCTAGGACATATTGTTTCCTGGCAGCTATGAGGATGATCCTCAGGTTCCGGACCCAGTCCGTATAGTTGCTGCCATCATCTTTCAGCTTGGTTTTCTCTAGGAACGCGTTGAAGTTCATGTTGACATGAGCGTTGGCCATTTGATCTACAAGACATATTTGCAAAGGTTTTAGACTAAGTTCATGATAATTAAGTTCTAATCAAATTATGAACTCCCACTCAGATTAGACATCCCTTTAGTCATCTAAGTGTTACACGATCCGAGTCGACTAGGCCGTGTCCGATCATCACGTGAGACGGACTAGTCATCGTCGGTGAACATTCTCATGTTGATCGTATCTTCCATACGACTCGTGTTCGACCTTTCGGTCTCCGTGTTCCGAGGCCATGTCTGCACATGCTAGGCTCGTCAAGTTAACCCTAAGTGTTTTCGCTGTGTAAAACTGTCTTACACCCGTTGTATGTGAACGTAAGAATCCATCACACCCGATCATCACGTGGTGCTTAGAAGCGACGAACTGTAGCAACGGTGCACAGTTAGGGGAGAACACTTCTTGAAATTTTTGTAAGGGATCATCTTATTTACTACCGTCGTCCTAAGTAAACAAGATGCATAAACATAATAAACATCACATGCAATTATATAGTTGTGACATGATATGGCCAATATCATATAGCTCCATTGATCTTCATCTTCGGGGCTCCATGATCATCTTGTCACCGGCTTGACACCATGATCTCCATCATCATGATCTCCATCATCGTGTCTTCATGAAGTTGTCACGCCAACGACTACTTCTACTTCTATGGCTAACGCGTTTAGCAATAAAGTAAAGTGAGTTACATGGCGTTCTTCAATGACACGCAGGTCATACAAAAAATAAAGACAACTCCTATGGCTCCTGCCGGTTGTCATACTCATCGACATGCAAGTCGTGAATCCTATTACAAAGAACATGATCTCATACATCACAATTCATCATTCATCACAACTTCTGGCCATATCACATCACATGATCAATCGCTGCAAAAACAAGTTAGACGTCCTCTAATTGTTGTTGCATCTTTTACGTGGCTGCAATTGGGTTCTAGCAAGAACGTTTTCTTACCTACGAATAACCACAACGTGATTTTGTCAACTTCTATTTACCCTTCATAAGGGCCCTTTTCATCGAATCCGCTCCAACTAAAGTGGGAGAGACAGACACCCGCCAGCCACCTTATGCAACTAGTGCATGTCAGTCGGTGGAACCGGTCTCACGTAAGCGTACGTGTAAGGTTGGTCCGGGCCGCTTCATCCCACAATACCGCCGAAGCAAGAAAAGACTAGTAGAGGCAAGTAAGATGACAAAATCCACGCCCACAACAAAATTGTGTTCTACTCGTGCAAAGAGAACTACGCATAGACCTAGCTCATGATGCCACTGTTGGGGAACGTTGCAGAAAATTAAAATTTTTCCTACGGTTTCACCAAGATCCATCTATGAGTTCATCTAAGCAACGAGTCAAGGGAGAGAGTTTGCATCTACATACCACTTGTAGATCACGAGCGGAAGCTAGCCAAGGGGATGGTGATGATGGAGTCGTACTCGAACGTGATTCGGATCACCGATGTCCAAGTGCTGAACGGACAGCACCTCCGCGTTCAACACACGTACGGGACGGGAGACGTCTCCTCCTTCTTGATCCAGCAAGGGGGAAGGAGAGGTTGAGGAAGATTGCTCCAACGGCAGCAGGACGGCGTGGTGTAGTTGGTGCAGCAGTACTCCGACAGGGCTTCGCCAAGCATATACGGAGGAGGAGAGGTGTTGGGGAGGGGAGGGGCTGCGCCTTGGCTTGTGTTCAGCTCCCATGCGCCTCCCCACTATATATAGGGGTGGAGGGGCTGGTTTCTTGCCCTCCAAGTCCATTGGGGCGTTGGCCAAGGTGGGAGGAAAGAAATCCCATCATTTCCTTCCCCACCGATTGTTATCCCCCCTTTTTAGGGATCTTGATCTTATCCCTTCGGGATATGATCTTATTCCTTCTAAGGGGGGATCTTGGTGCGCCTTGACCAGGGGTGTGGGGCCTTTCCCCCACTACTCACGTTCATGTGGGTCCCCCCATGCAGGTGGGCCCCACTCCGGAACCTTCTAGAACCTTCCCGGTACAATACCGAAAAATCCCGAACATTTTCCGGTGGCCAAAATAGGACTTCCCATATATAAATCTTTACCTCCGGACCATTCCGGAACTCCTCGTGACGTCCGGGATCTCATCCGGGACTCCGAACAACATTCGGTAACCACATACAAACTTCCTTTATAACCCTAGCGTCATCGAACCTTAAGTGTGTAGACCCTACGGGTTCGGGAGACATGTAGACATGACCGAGACGTTCTCCGGTCAATAACCAACAGCGGGATCTGGATACCCATGTTGGCTCCCACATGCTTCTCGATGTTGTCATCGGATGAACCACGATGTCGAGGATTCGATCAAACCCTGTATACAATTCCCTTTGTCAATCGGTACGTTACTTGCCCGAGACTCGATCGTCGGTATCCCAATACCTTGTTCAGTCTCGTTACCGGCAAGTCACTTTACTCGTACCGTAATGCATGATCTCGTGGCCAATACTTTGGTCACCTTGAGCTCATTATGATGATGCATTACCGAGTGTGCCCAGAGATACCTCTCCGTCATACGGAGTGACAAATCCCAGTCTCGATCCGTGTCAACCCAACAGCTACTTTCGGAGATACCTGTAATGCACCTTTATAGTCACCCAGTTACGTTGTGACGTTTGATACACCCAAGGCACTCCTACGGTATCCGGGAGTTACACGATCTCATGGTCTAAGGAAGAGATACTTGACATTGGCAAAGCTCTAGCAAACGAACTAAACGACCTTTGTGCTATGCTTAGGATTGGGTCTTGTCCATCACATCATTCTCCTAATGATGTGATCCCGTTATCAACGACATTCAATGTCCATAGCCAGGAAATCATGACTATCTGTTGATCACAACGAGCTAGTCAACTAGAGGCTCACTAGGGACATATTGAGGTCTATGTATTCACACGTGTATTACGATTTCCGGATAATACAGTTATAGCATGAATAAAAGACAATTATCATGAACAATGAAGTATAATAATACTTTTATTATTGCCTCTAGGGCATATTTCCAACAGGACGCGCCTCGGTGGTCGCCTCTACGGTCGCCCGGGGAGTCGCCCTAGTCGCCCTCATTCTTTGTGCATTCTTATTTTACCAAAGATGCTGGATTTCCACCGTTGTGCTGTTAAATTTGAACTCTACTTTAGCGGTGGTTACTTGGGTTACCTTCTCTCACCACGTTGGGCAGTCAACAATCCAGTTAGGCTGTCAGTTGGTGTCACAAGGTACATAGGCCCTGTTTGGTTCAGCTTTTATCGACGGATTCCGCTGTCGCGCAGCAGAATCTGAACCAAAGGGCAAACCCAGCAAAATCCGATTCCAGAAATCCGCTGCCAAAATCTGAACCAAAAGCGGAAGCAGGCCAGGACGTGCTTTTCAAAATCCGATTCCGCTGCGGGTCAAAATCTGAAAAAGTTATATCAGCTGGTTTGCCAAATGACCTACATCTTTTTGACATCAGATTTTCCATCGTTGTTTTTCTATAGTAGATTTTTCACAGCTGCTTTTAGAAATCCACAGCCGAATCAAACAGGGTCATAGTATGTGTTCTTCTGCCGCAATTAGGTATAGTAGATATCCAAACGCAAAAAGATGCAAACATTGTGATTATTTGTTTTCTTTGCTGAGAAATACTGTATTACAGAAGAAGATCAATACAAAGTCTGGTTCCTTGGTTTTTTCTTTTCTTTTTAAAGGTGGTCTGGTTCCTTTGTTGAAAGGGAAATACAGCAAACTGTATCAGGTTAGAGGGGGAGAGAGCTCATCTTGTTCACCTTTACGGTTTATTTTTACATTGTTTAGCTGCACCAGTTTAAATAGTTTGATGCATTTTGAAAGAGGCGGTACACGGTTGAGGAATTGGCACTTTTTTCTGTCAAATAATAGACAGAAGATATCTCCGCTATATGTTTAAGAAGTACTCTTTCGGTCTCAAAATAAGTGTCTCAGGGTTAGTAACTTTGTACTAACACCTTTAGGGTTTATTTTTACATTGTTTAGCTGCACCAATTTAAATAGTTTGATGCATTTTGAAAGAGACGGTACATGGTTGAGGAATTGGCACTTTTTTCTGTCAAATTTCAGACAGAAGAAATCTCCACTATATGTTTAAGAAGTACTCCTTCCGTCCCAAAATAAGCGTCTCAACTTTATACTAACTTTAGTACAAAGTTACTAACCTTGAGACAATTCAGTGGCGGAGCTAGCAAATTATCGAAGCCTAGGCATGACACAAGCTAAAATTTACTTTGGTCTATCAATACCAGAAGTATCATGTATTTAGGTAAACATCATGTGTAATATGCACACTAATATTTTATAAATCATATAAATAAATTAAAACATGAGATACAATTTACCAAATAAAATTCCAAGCTCTGATGTTCATCCTTGTGCACAGATGACAATCTACAAGATACAACACATTATCAAATAATTAAATTTCCATTGAATTGAAGTGCAAAAAAAAAAGAACCTACAGATACAACACATTATCAGCTTATACAATTTTCATTAAACTGAAGTGCCGGCGGTGACGAATACGAGCACCATCCGCCGGAGCCGAAGTGAAATTTACACAAGCGGATGCCGCTTTGACTTTCGCGCTTCCCCTTCCGATCCTGATTGTCGCTTGCTGGAGTCATAGCCTGATTAGGCCCAGGCGTGCATCATCTTTTGCGGTCTTACCGACCGCCGGTACTCCGTCATGTTAAAATGTGATATCTCTGTATTTATTACCGACTGATTCTTTTATTATCTTTAGCTTTGTATAGTTGATTTTTAGAGATATTATAGGGTTAGTTGGCTTGTCACGCCAGACTCCACCTGTATATATTGTAATCGACTCCGATGGAATACAATTGAGTTGCATCCTATAGTCTTCTACACGTCAGTCCACCTCGCCGGTGGCCGCCTTCAACCGCCAGAGTTGCTAGGACATGTTGTGCGGCGCGGCGTACAGACGATTTTTTTTTGAGAAGACGACGTACAGACGAATAGACGGCGTAAAGACTCTGTATGGTTTCATTCTATTAATGGAATCAGGGAGAGGCCTCCCTGTTCTTCAAAAAAAAAAGGATTAATGGCCCGTGTAAGGAAATTAATGGATGGGCCTTTGAAGTGAGTAAGCCCAAGAGGCAAAAATAACGCTCAAAGTAGGCCTATTCGTAAACCAGATGTAATTTTTTAGCGCATAAGTTGTACGTATTCACAGATGGTGACTCCGGCGCTTGCAAAATTGGCAGCGCTCGAGCTGGCTCAAAATAAAAATAAAAATTGGCAGCGCTCAAGCCCGGGCACGTGCCCCGGACGGTAGAATCGCCCTGAGACACTTATTTTGAGATTGAGAGAATTTTGCTAGTCTTGTAGTGTTCTTCCGCAGATGGCAAGAAGCGGCGTTAGGCAAACACCCTCGATGAAGATTCAGAATCAGCGCATGCAGGGAGCGGGAGCGAATCTAGAAGCCTGCGTCGCCAAGCAAAACGCACGAATCCACCACCTTTGAGTGTCCGTGCCTCAGGCTCAGGTGCCCGCTGCCGGTGCGCTCATGATCGGACTGCTCACTTCGCTGTGTAAATTGCACTAGAAGCATGGCACAATCTGCATGCATGCAAGCCCGAATCGTCCCCATCGGGACGGGACACGTTCTCGCGCTGCTACGTTGCTCCAAGTATCGACCGACACTGCCGGCGACACCGAGCGTAATCGAGATCCTGCGATCGCCTGAAACTTCCGCTGCACGTGCCAGTCCTGTCACTTACTTATGCTGTACTAGTGAACAGTGAAAAATGCACTGGAAGATAATTTACTTGTTGCAATCGGACCAATCATTCGACTCAAAACTAACTTTGTCCTCAAAGCGGAAAAGAGGAGTTGATAAAGACCTGCATGCTATGCTATATTTGCTCGGAGGGGAACTTTTGGTTCCTGGGTACATATGTACCCTATATGCAAAAAAAAATTAGTAATTCAATAAAAAGTCAAAAATTTCTAAAAATGTTTTAGATAAAAACTTGACCTTCTATTGTACTAGTGAGAAAAGTGACAAAAACATAAAATTCCTCTTTGACTTCTTTTCAAAAAAGACAAATTTCAGGTCAAAATAGTGTGAATAGTGACCTATAATAGCAAATAAATTTTGTCTTTTTTTGCTATGAAGTCAAAATAGTTTTCTTTTTTGTGAAAATGTGTATACTAATGCGCAAGTAAGTCAACTTTATTCTAAAAATAGTTTCTTAACTATTTTGACTTTTTGTTTAACTATTAAAAATACGGAAATGTTAACGCCCACACGTGTGGGCATTTGCAACTTGGGCAGAACGCGTCTGGAGCCGTCAGATGTATTTGCTCGAATCTTGGAGCAAGGAGGAGGGAGGTCGCGTGCCACGTCATGTGTGGTCGCTGTGCGGCAGTTTCTCGACTCGCCCGAACGGTGGACCTGCGGCGGATTGGGCGACAGTTGTCACCCTTGCCGTGCGGGCGGTTGCCACATCGCCCGAACGCCCACGAACGCCACGCCCGCACCCTCTTTTCTCCACATCGCGGCAGTTCACTGCGGCTCCCCCTCTGTCTTCCTCTCTCTCTCTCATTGCGCTTCGGCGGCGGCGCAGAGGCGATTTCGCGGCGATTCATCGGCGAGACGGCGGCGGCGCTCGTGGAGTCGTCGTACAGGCGGCTGCGCTCGAGTAGGCGTTGAAGAGTCGCCGGAGACCACAAGAGAGGAGGTAATGTGTTCGAAATCATCTCCACTCCCCCTCAATATCTGTTTTTGCGTCTCAAATCGAAGGCGATCCCATGGCGATCTTCGCTTCTATTTGGTGGGGATTCTGCAGGAGTCGCCGGTGGGACGTAGGGGCGGCTCGTTGTTCACCGCACTGGACCATTTGGTTGGTTCATTTAGTCGCCCTGCGGATGCGTGCTCTGCTTTGAATCGCAGAGTTCATTCCCCTTCTGGATTTCATCCATTTCTATGGTTGCCAAGCAATGGTTGGCACTACCCCTCGTTTTGTGAAACCAGAGCAGTGATGCAATGAATCAGTGTGTTCCCGTCTTTTGGTCGTCTTATTTTGATGCAGTGAAGGTCTAGAACACAGCGTGAACCCTAGATTCCATTTTATGTAGATTCTAGTTTCTTTTGATTTTGAACTAGGTTTTGATTACAGTGTTTGTGTGTGCTAATCATAATTAGTTGCCTATGCCGTATACCCAAACATGGCAACTACATATGTTGATTGTGCTTGAAGTTGTTGTACCCTTCACACATTTAGATGGCAACTCTAATGTTCCCCATAAACACTAGTTGCCCTGTCTCTGTGTGTACTGGTGGCAAGTCAATCTTGTTCCAAGTTAAATTAGTTGCCATGGTGTCTGTCGGCATACGTCAACTTGATATTCGAGCGTGTCTGTTTACTTTGCTGCCATTCTGTTTTCCTAACAGATGGCAACTCAATAGGTGATTTTAGTACATTAGCTGCCATGGCGTTTGTCAGGACATGTCAAACAATAAAAGATACCCACCTTTTGTGGTTGCCATTCTGTTTTTTGTAGCATATGGAAACTATGTAGTTCATTTTCATTTTAATCTAGTTCATGTGGTGTTCGTCGACACATGGCAACTGGTATCTGAACATTGCCATCACTATATTTTTGTAGTTCTGTTTACCTACCAGAATGGCAACTACATGTTTGTCTGTGTGTGTACTGGTGGCAAGTCAATCTTTGTCCCAAGTTAAATTAGTTGCCATGGTGTTTGCCATCATACGACAACATGATATTTGAGTGTGTCTGTTTAATTTGTTGCCATTCTGGTTCCCTAACAGATGGTAACTCAACATCTGATTACAGTACATTAGTTGCCATGGGGTTTGTCGGCAAATAATAACATATCCCCACCTTTGTGGTTGCCATTCCGTTTTTGTAACATATGACATCTATGCAGTTCATTTTTGCAAATGTTCATACTTAAGCCTTGTTTCTCATCTTTTGAACCATGGCAGTTTTCACTGCGATGATGAAAATTATCAATTTGCCAGACTTTTTGCTGGTGCTCACGGGAAATGTACCCTGTTTTATGAGTACCCACTAATGTGCATTTGCCGTCTGTTACAACATAATGGTTCGCATCCGTCAGGACGGCGATGACGATGACTTTGTGGACCCACCCCCACGGAACGTTGTGGCTGGTGCCAATAAACCTGCGAAGGAGGTTGGTTTTTCTTTGCTTTGCCAATTGCATCTCCAACCCACATAGGGTGGTTGACCAGATATTGTAGCGACCCTCCTGGGTGATCTGAGGTGTACGCAGCACAAGCATTTTTCGTTGTTTATGTCTAAAGTTGAACCTCCTGCATGGCAATTGTAGCTATTATTTTCATCATGACAAATGTAGTTATGCTTGCATGGGAACTGCAAGTAAGCAGTTATGGAAACTACACATTTCATCAGTAATGGAGACTGTAGTTGTCACATAATGGCAGTATCCCTGCAAATATGATGGCAACTACAGTTATCATAACATGGCAAGTTCTTATAACTAGTGATGGCAACTGAAACATGATCAATGATGGAACTGCAGTTGCCACATGATGGCAAGAGCAGTGAAACATGATGGCAAATGTAGGTACCACAGCATGGCAAATGTAGGTACCACATCATGGCAATTGAATTTGCCATATCTTGGCAACTACTAGACCATCACCACATGGCAGTTCATTCTGAATACACAAGTTATTTTTGTCCCTTGACCATTCATGGCAGCTGTTGTTGCCTTAGGATGGCAAATGCATTCATTTAACCATTTACTTTCTCCATTTTTGTTCTCACCCTGCATAATACGTTGATGGCAGGTATCCCATTGTTAGCTGTTGCCATGCGTTACACGCAGTTGCTGCAAATGTCATTTTTTAGTAAGTTTCCCTGTTTCATAATATGTTTTTTCTTCATAATTTACCTTGATTTGCATTCTCTTTCGTCCCCATGCCGTTGTCCTGATTGTGAGGCACTCGCATTTACTCCCGGCGCAGTTTTGCCATGGGACCTCTAATGGCAAACTATAATTCCATGCAAATGTGTAGAACGAACATCATATGTTTGCCATTATTTTGCCTTCAAACATGGCAAACTATCCTTTTTGCTTGATACGGAAAGCCCGCATGTCTCTGTATTCTTACAGTAGAGATAGCAATGGCCCCGATGAAATGAGGTTGTTGTACGCATCCCATGGCGTCGATTGCGGCTGTCTGAAAAACCAAGGATTTGAACCTTCGCCTAGTTCCATCCTTCCTTTTTGTTAGTCCCCAAAACCTAGATGCATAACGAATAGACACCTGTTGTGTTAGTTTGCATTCTACCTTGCATATCCTATCTTCAATGAGCATCGCAAAAAATGTAGCATCTGATTTTCACATATCAAATTGATTTTGGGTGGCAATTGGCTGCCTGATGGCAAATTCATCCAGACTAATGAGGCAAATACTGTTGGAACCACATGGCAAATCTTGTGGTCCAAGGCGGCAACTATTTTTTTTCCATTCGGATACATGCCCAGTGTTTCTCCGAGAGCAATCCACATGAATTTCACTAGTTGGCAACTACTGAGTTGGAACCACATGGAAGATTAGGTGATGCAAAACGGCAACTAATTTTCCCCTCTCTCCCATATCTACCAATACACCCAACTGCCATACATCCCAGCAGATCTAGAAGAATTCTGGATGAATCCGGGTGGCAATTCTGGCTTTTAGAGACAGTAGTCACCCCTTTGATCTCAATTCGTGCGTTAGGCATGGCAATTCGCCAGATCCCAAATTTTCGAACCCTACGAGATGCGGGATGAGAGTGTAGGGACGACAGAGTGAGGGTGGCGACTGCGGGACGTACATACAGAAAACGGGTTCGTTGACGTGTTCTTGGTCTATGATTTTGGCGTAGCCGACCTTGTTGCCATGGCGATTTGGGTGCAGATCGGCGGAGGTGAACGAGACGAGCAGGGGCAGAGGTAGACGAAGGAGTTGGAGGAGGGGTTAGGGGAGTTTTGCGGGCAGGCGTTTTTGGGGCAGTTGACAACGTGCGGGCGTTGGCAATTGCTGCCGCACGGTGGTGTGCAAGCCACATATGTCGCTGCCCGATCGTTCAGGCGCTGGTAGCTGCGTCCGCACGGGGGTGTGCGGGCTGGCAAGTGTTGTTGCCGAACGAATCGTGCGGCACTAAACCTTACAGCCCACACGTGTGGCAGTTATCGGTATCCTAAAAATAAAACCCCATATAGGATACATACTCAGGAACCATTGGGTATTTCCCATATTTGCTCACCTTTCTTCCACTACAAACTATACCTTGCCTCCCTTTGCGCCAAGGCAGATTACTTGCTTACCTTCGTCAGCAATGCCTTCACAATATATACGCACGCACGCTCGTCCCATGGTCATGCCCATACACTCCTCGCGCCAATGGCGTCGACATGGATGACACGTTGCCTGCAGGCGCTCCTGCTGCTGTTGGCGCTTCTGCTCGTCCCCCGCGGCGGCGATGGCGCCGCGGTGTTCTCCGGGTACACGTTCAAGGGGCCGGGCGAGGCCGAGGCCTTCGAGGAAGCGCTGCTGCGCCAGGCGTGCTTCAACGTCTCCTCTTCTTCCTCCGGAGCCGGGCGCGGCAAGGGTGACTGCGTCTCGCGCATCGACACGGCGCGCGGCGGGCCCAGCAGCGGGCCCGTGCCCGTCCTCCGCGCCGCGCTCCGCGACACGCTCGGCGAGGCCGTCAGCGCCGTCGGGGCCGTCGGGGCCGTCGCCGGCCTGGCGTCCCTGTCCAACCACGCGCGCGAGGAGATGGCCGTCCGCGACTGCATCGAGCTGCTGGGGTACTCCGTTGACGAGCTCGGGTGGTCGCTCGACGCCATGGCCGAGCCCCTCGACGGCGCGGAGGTGGAGATGGAGACCCAGCACGGCGCTGCGTCTGGGAGCGTCAGCAGTGGCGCGCGTGCCGAGGACGACCTGCACGCCTGGCTCAGCGCCGCACTGGGCAACCAGGACACGTGCACGGAGGGCTTCCGCGGCACCGACGGCCGCCTGCTGCGTCGCGTCGAGGCGTCCGTGGCACAGCTGACGCAGCTGGTGAGCAACCTGCTCGCCATGCACAAGCGGCTGCGCAGCATCATGCCGCTGCGCCAGCGCGGCAAGAACGACACGGCGGCGTCCGGCGCCGGTTCGGAGCTGCCGCCGTGGGTGATGGACGTCGCCGGCGGCGTCGAAGGGGAGCTCGCGCGCGCCCGGGGCCGGTCCGGAGGGAAGAAGGCAATGCGCGTGGACGTGGTGGTGGCTCGGGACGGGAGCGGCAGGTACCGGTCTGTCGGCGAGGCGGTGGCGCGCGCGCCCAACCACAGCCGGAGGAAGTACGTCATCTACGTGAAGCGAGGGGTGTACTACGAGAACGTGGACGTGAAGAAGAAGAAGACCAACATCGTGCTCGTCGGCGAGGGCATGGGCGAGACGGTGATCACCGGCAGCCGGAGCTTCTCGAGCGGCTGGACCACGTTCCGGAGCGCCAGCGTTGGTAAATACAAAGTGCAAATTCTGTCTCGTTAACCAGTTACGTTTCCTGACCGTGCACAAAAGCTAAAGATGCTGCTGCTTTGCGTGCGCGTAGCCGTGTCCGGCGCGGGGTTCATCGCGCGGGACCTGACGATCCGCAACACGGCGGGGCCGGCGGCGCACCAGGCGGTGGCCCTGCGCGTGGACTCGGACCGCTCGGCCTTCTTCCGCGTGGCCATCGAGGGGCACCAGGACACGCTCTACGCGCACTCGCTCCGGCAGTTCTACCGCGACTGCCGCGTGTCCGGCACCGTGGACTTCGTCTTCGGCAACGGCATCGCCGTGATCCAGCGCAGCACCCTCGCCACGCTGCCGCTGGCGCCGGGGCAGACGGGGAGCGTCACGGCGCAGGGCCGCAAGGACCCGAACCAGAACACGGGGTTCTCCATCCACAACTGCGTCGTGGAGGCCAAGTACCCGACCTACCTCGGCCGACCGTGGAAGCCTTTCTCGCGGGTGGTGGTCATGGAGTCGTACCTGGGCGCCGGCGTGCGCGCGCGCGGGTGGCTCGAGTGGGCAGGGGACGCCGGCCTCGCCACCCTCTTCTACGGCGAGTACAGAAATTTCGGGCCCGGCGCGGGGGTCGCCGGACGGGTGAAGTGGCCGGGGTACCACGTGATCATGGACCCGGTATGGGCCAGCCACTTCACCGTAAGGCGGTTCATCGACGGCCTCACATGGCTGCCGTCCGCCGGCGTCACCTTCACGGCCGACTTGATCAAGAAATGACACACTAGCAAATGGTCAATTTGGGGATGGGGGATGGCCGGAATCGATGCATTCCCTTACATATATTGGAAGATAAAATCTAGTAGGGTGTTTACAAATGTTTGCCTGGTATGCAATTAGAATGGACGTTTTCTTAGGGGAAGAATGGAAACGTAACACGTAGATTGTTTAGATCTTGACAACAACAGGGCGCATGAATTGTACTCATGATTTGTTTTGACAATTAAAACATGACTACAATAAAGGTCACCTTTGAGCCCTTATATTTTTCGGATGAGGTCACAAGAAATATACAAGGTAGTGTATGCTTTTTGCGGATGATGTGGTGGTAGTCGACGATAGTCGGACGGGATTTAATAAAAAGTTAGAGCTGTGGAGGTCAACTTTGAAATCGAAAGGTTTTAAATTTATTTTATAACTAAACTGAGTACATGAGGTGTGGTTTCAGTACGACTATGCACGAAGAGGAGGAGATTACCGTTGATGGACATGTGGTACCTCAAAAGACATCTTTCGATATTTGAGCTCAATGCTGCAGAAGGAAGGTGATATCAATGAAGATGTGAAACATCAAATCATAACTAGATGGATGAAGTAGCGTCAAGCTTTTAACGTCCTATGCGACAAGAAAGTGCCATAAAACCTAAAAAAGTTCTGTAGGACAGCGATTCAATCTGTGATGTTGTATGGCTGAATGTTGGTCAACTAATAGATGGCATATCCAAAGTTAGGTGTAGTAGAGATGTGTATATTGAGATGGATATGTGTCCACACAAGAGACGATCGGGTCCGAATATACGTTGATAAAGTTGGGGTATCATCGATTATAGAGAAGGTTGTCCAACATCGTGTGGGGTGGATTTGAGCATATACAACACAGGCCGCGCCAGCAGCGTCGGTGCATATTGGACCGTTTAAGCATGTTGTTAATGTTCAAAGATCGGCAGACCAAATTTGATATCAGAGGAGTCCGTAAAAGAAATCTAAATGATTGAAATATCATCAAAGAACTAGCCATAAACAAAGGTGTGAATAGTACCCTAATTGTAAACTCCTTGTTATGTTATTTTTGCATCATGCTCATCTCACAAGCATTGCATCAGCATCATATTGCCTTTCATTAAGGAGGAATTTAGAAATTTTAATAAATCTTAAGTTCTATTTTATTTTGCTATTTTGCCAAATAGTGAATAAGTGAACCATTCTCCCTTTTGGTGTTCTAGCTCAAGACTCACCTCCACACTTTACAATATCCTTTTTGTGACATTTTGGAGCTACCCAAATTATTTTATAATTTTCGCACTCCCTCTGCCTCAAAATATAAAACGGTTTTTTGTCTAAATCTTGACCAAAAAACGTCTTATGTTTTGAGACAAGGAAGTACATGGCTCCTACTTCTAGCTCAAACTGTGACTATGCCATGTCCCACTTTATTTTCCCAAATAAATGTTGAAACTCATCCTTTTGTCGCGGGGAAATATTGAAACTCATCCAAATGGTCTGAATATTTTATGTGAACCTATTGTATATTATCAACGCCACAATTAAATTTTCAACCCATTTGGATTTGAATTGGCCCTCCAAATAATTTCTAATCTCAGCCTAGTCTATTTTCTGTAAAAGAAAGTAGAAATCCCTACACTAAACAGTGCAACTGGCCCATTCCTATTCGACCCGCGAGACCTAACCCCTCTCAGCGCCGCAGACCAGCGTGAGATCACTAATTAAAAGGATACTCCTGGTCAGTCCTACCTTATCAGATTGTGACAAGTGGCTCACTGCATATCCGTCACTTGTCGCAACCTAGGATTTTTTTCCTTTGTCCATAGATTCGTTCAGTTAATTTTTTTTATCTATTAAACCGTGTGTCCAAATAGCGAACCGTTTTCACCACTGGATTTCTCGTGTGGAAATATTCAAAAATAGATCCCATGTTAATAGGTTTCGATGAACTTTTTCTCACGAAAACAATCGTAAAAACCGAAAGAAAAAACCCAAGCCGGAAGCATGATTTTTGTCCCGCTTTTTTTTCTCGCAGAAGCAAATATGTACCTCTCAAGAAAGAAAAAGACGTGTTTTTTCTTTTTCGTCAACGAACTTTTTTTTCTTGTTCTCCAAGCCAAGGGTGACAATGGCCTAAGATCACATATGCTCACCTGTAAAAAGCCCAGCCTCCACCTTGTATATAAGGGGAGGCTAGGAGGCTCTCAATCCCATCTTCTCTTAGATAGAAAGTTCCGATAGCAATCTCATACACCATTGTAAACTCCTCGCATAAGGTATCGTTCCACCATGAATAACAAAAACAAGCAGGATGTAGGGTATTACTCATCAAAGGCCCTAACCTGGGTAAAACCCTCATGTGACTTTCGATCTCCGACTTCCGGCTGCGCTTGGGCCCCTACCAAGGGATCTAACCGATTTCTGCACCGTCATTGCCCGTGGTGGGGCTTTGGATGGGCTGAGTTTGTCGGAGTCCTATGTGGCGAAGGTTCGGACTCCAGCGAACCTTCCTGATACATCTCACACATATCTATATTTTTATTGCTAAATGCTATTATATTATAAGTAATAATTTCTTCTTCAACTTTAATAGGTTCTACTACTTTTACTTAAATGGGAGGATGATATTTAAACCACTTCTTCTTGGGAAGATCAACATGAGTAGCAAATGATTCACAGAAAGAAGCTACTATCTTAGAGTCAAGTCCATATTTAGTGCCAAATTCACGAAAAGCATCAGTATCCATAAAAGATTTAACACAATCAAACTTAAGTTTATACTTGACTCATTACCTTCGTCGAGTTCCTAATCTCCAGAGTTGCATTTAATTCTTTTCAATAAATTCTATTTAAATTCAATAGTCTTCTTCATAAAAGAACCAGTAGAAGAAGTATCGAGCATGGATTGCTCATTACGAGAAAGTCGAGCATAAAAATTCTGAAAAATAATTTCTCTTGAGAGATCATGATTGGGGCATGAATATAACATTGACTTAAGCCTCCCTCAAGCATGAGCGACACTTTCTCCTTCACGAGGACAAAAATTATAAATACAATTCCGATCATGAGGAACTAGATGCATAGGATAAAACTTCTGATGAAATTCCAATTTCAATCGGTTGTAATTCCAAGTCCCAATATCATCACATAGCCTATACCATGCCAATGCCTTCTCCTTTAAAGATAAAGGGAATACCTTCTTCTTGACTTCATCCTCGGGAAAACCTGCAAGCTTAAATAATCCACAAACTTCATCCACATAGATTAGATGCATATCAGGATGAAACGTTCCATCTCATGCATAAAGATTAGCTAGCAGTTTCTCTATCATACATGAAGGAATTTCATAATAAATATTTTTAGTAGGTTCAGTAGGTTGAGGGGGAACTCTTTGCTCTTACGGTCAGGGTGAAGATACCCCGAACAAACCCCTCAACGGATTATTTTCCATAGTAACAAGTGACAGTAATTTCAGCACATATTATAAATGTTTCCTTATCAAATTCCACTTACCAAAGGCGCTCCACTCCCCGACAACGACACCAAAAAAGAGTCTTGATGACCCACAAGTATAGGAGATCTATCATAGTCCTTTCAATAAGTAAGAGTGTCGAACCCAACGAGGAGCATAAGGAAATGACAAGCGGTCTTCAGCAAGGTATTCCCTGCAAGCACTGAAATTATCGATAACAAATAGTTTTGTGATAAGATAATTCCTAACGGGTAACAAGTAACAAGTGTAACTAAGGTGCAGAAAGGTGGCCCAATACTTTTTGTAGCAAAGGACAAGCATGGACGAACTCTTATATAAAGCAAAGCGCTCTCGATGACACATGGGAATTATTGTCAAGCTAGTTTTCATCATGCTCATATGATTCACATTCGTTACTTCGATAATTTGATATGTGGGTGGACCGGTGCTTGGATGTTGTGCTTACTTGGAAAAGCCTCCACTTATGATAAAACACTCTCGCAAGCATCCACAACTACAAAAGAAGAATTAAGATAAATCTAATCATAGCATGAAACATGTGGATCCAAATCAGCCCCTTACGAAGCAACGCATAAACTAGGGTTTAAGCTTCTGTCACTCTAGCAACCCATCATCTACTTATTACTTCCCAATGCCTTCCCCTAGGCCCAAATCATGGTGAAGTGTCATGTAGTCGACGTTCACATAATACCACTAGAGGAGAGACAACATACATCTCGTCAAAATATCGAACGAATACCAAATTCATATGATTACTTATAACAAGACTTCTCCCATGTCCTCAGGAACAAACGTAACTACTCACAAAGCATATTCATGTTCATAATCAGAGGGGTATTAAATAGCATTAAGGATTTGAACATATGATCTTCCACCGAATAAACCAACTAGCATCAACTACAAGGAGTAATCAACACTACTAGCAACCCACAGGTACCAATCTGAGGTTTTGGGACAAAGATCGGATACAAGAGATAAACTAGGGTTTGAGAGGAGATGGTGCTGGTGAATATGTTGATGGAGATTGATGCCCTCTCGATGAAAGGATCATTGGTGATGACGACGGCTTCGATTTCCCCCTCTAGGAGGGAAGTTTCCCAGGCAGAACAGCTCTGCCGGAGCCCAAGATTGCTTCTGCCCAGGTTCCACCTCGAGATGGCTGCGCTTCATACTGAAAGCTTCCTTCTGATTTTTCCCGGTCAAAACCCTCCATATAGTAGAAGATGAGCACCGGAGGCCTGCCAAGGGGCCCACAAGCCCTAGGGCGCGCCTAGGGGGTAGGGCGCGCCCCCAGGCTTGTGGCCACCTAGTGGGTCCCCTCTGGTATTTTCTTCGCCCAATATTTTTTATATATTCCAAAATAATTCTCCGTAAATTTTCAGGACTTTTGGAGTTGTGCAGAATAGGTCTCTCAGATTTTCTCCTTTCCGGTCCAGAATTCCAGTTGCCGGCATTCTCCGTCTTCATGTAAATCTTGTAAAATAAGAGAGAAAAGGCATAAGTATTGTACCATAATGTGTAATAACAGCCCATAATGCAATAAATATCAATATGAAAGCATGATGCAAAATGGACGTATCACTCTACTGGAGGGGTGAATCATTGGGGAATCCATCTCCATCAACCTTCCTGCCTCCATGATGATGTGTGAGTAGTTCTTTCAGGACCTACGGGTCCATAGTAGTCTCTATCTCTCTCTCTCTCTCTCTCTCACACACACACACACACACACTTCAATACAATGATCTCTTTGGAGATCCATCTGATGTAATTCTTGTGGCGTGTTTGTTGGGATCCAATGAACTGTGGATTTATGATCAGATTATTCATTTAATTTATATGAATCTCTTGAAGTTTCTTTGATGTGTAATGTTATAGCTACGTATGCTTTCTGATCTATGAGTCTTCTCTGTCCAAGATAGATGAGTATTTCTTCAAAGGGAGTGGTGCATAGTAGTTGGCTCAATCTTGCGGTAATCATTTCCAGTGACAGAATGGACAAATGCACATATTGTGTTGTTGCCACTAAGGATAAAGCGATGGGGTCTTCTTATTGCTAGGCTTTCTTCTGTCTACATTATATCATCTTGCTGATTGTGTTACTCTGTTTCTTGTGAACTTAATACTTTGAGATGCATGCTGGATAACAGTCCTGGGGTGGAGTAATAGTAGTAGATGAAGTTGGATTAACGGTCTACTTATCAAGGATGTAATGCTTACGTGAGATTATGCCATGAAAGATCATAATTATAACTTGCGCTATTATGACAATTTCCCAAAAGTAATTTGTCTAATTACATGCTTTTGAGAGTGATGCCTCTAGTGAACTTATGGCCCTGGGTCTATTTTCCATTAATACAAAAACTCCTACGATTGCTTTTTTACTTTCTTGTCGCTTTGCCCTATCATTATTTGCTTTTAATCTTGTTGCTAGCAAGAAGAAGGAGATTGACGATCCCCTTGCCTTTGTTGGGTGCAAGCAAATTATTTGTTTGTGTGCAGGTATGTCAGATTCGGGGCTCCGCAGACCCAAGATAGATTCGAACTCTAGGGTGCGTGCGAAGAACTCAACCTTCCCAGTCTGCCAACTCGTCGATCCCTCGGCCTAGCTCGATGAACTGGAATGGAAAGAGACACAATGGTTTACCCAGGTTCGGGCCACCTTGTGGTGTAATACCCTACTCCCGCTTTGTGGTGGATTAGCCTCGAGGTGGGCTGAGGATGAACTGGTACAGAGGAAGAACAACCTCAGAAGGTGTGTTCTTGTGCTTGTGTGAGCTGGTGATGGTGTGGATGGTCTGAATGATCCCCCCTTCTATGGTGGTGGCTAGGCTATATTTATAGTGGCCTTGGTCCTCTTCCGCCAAAATGAAGGTGGGAAGGGATCCCACAAAGGCCAAATTCGAAGGGAGACAACTAGTATATCTTATCCTGATGAAAGGTGGTCTTCGCCTGCAAAGCTTCTGGTCGTGACGCCGTGGTGGGCTCGGCGATGACCTTTGTCCTGCCGTCCTGGCGGTCTTGGTCTCGTAGCACGGAAATGGAAACCTTTGGCTGATGCCTTAGGACTCCGCGCCTGCGCTTGCCTCTTTAGCACCAAAGAGGAAACCTGCTGCACTACGACCGCTCGCGCCCGCCTGGCCTTGGTCGCCATGGCTTGCGTCATCTTATCCTCATGAGGTGGGCGCCTACATAGGAAACTCCACTCCTCAAGAGCCAGCCTAGGGAGTCCACTCCTTCTAGAGGTCTTGGCATCGTCCGCCTCGCGAGGGTCTTGTGTTGTTGATGCCGAAGGTGGGCCATACCAGGCTGCTGATGGAGCCACACCGTGGGCCGTAGGCAGGCAAGTCTGGGTACCCTGGTTCCTAGAACGCTGACAGTAGCCCCCGGGCCCAAGGCATGCTCGGACTTTTCTTCGAGGCAAAGCTAAAGGGCAAGGGCGAAGCGCCACGGGTCCGAACCGCCCGTGGGCTCGGTCGACGCGTGGTGCTTTATGGGACGTGGGCGTCTCCGCTTCCCCACGCTGCCTCGGCAACCGTCCTAGGCTGACAAAAAGGCTGGCACCTACCGCTGAGCCTTCATTGCCCTTCCTTCGTCTTGCTCCAAATCCCTTTCTCTCCCTGCTCAGAGCCCCTCCAGCCGACCTCTCCCTGAGCTCGCCACTGATGGCAACTGAAAAGGCGAAGCCCGCTACTCCTTCCGCGCACTTGGCCTCCTCACTTGAGCTGGCCCTCAATGCATCCACCATCACTGAGGAGAAGTACCTTGCTGCCATGTTCCCGCTAATGGTGAGCAACGACAACGAGGGGAGGGAGACGGAGCTTTGGGTCGGCTCCGCCAGGCGGGACACCTTGGGGGAAAGCTTCTACCCCTTCTTTCTGCACAGCGTCTTCGTGGGGCTTGTTCCCCCTTTCTCCAATTTCTTCTTTGCTGACCTCGACAATTATTGAATCCATGCCCTTAATCTCCATCCAATCTCCACCCTCCTCCTATCGATCTTCGCCTTCTACTGCGAGGCGTTTGTGGCGGTGGCGCCCTTCGTTGCGCTGCTCCGCCACTTCTTCTATCTCCGGATGCGCAACACAACCCAGTGCTCTAGGTGTGTCTGCTTCGTCGCGTCCCACGGCAGCAACGCGATCTCGAGGGTCGAGAAGAAGGTGGACGATTTCCGGTGCAAGTGGATCTTCATGGAAGCCAAGTGCTCTCACGCTCGGCTGGAGCTGCCGACCGGGATGCCAGCGAAGCTGGACCGGTGGGCTCATGAGAAGCTCACCGACCCCTGGGCGGTGTCGATGCTGGAGAAGATGACAGCGGACCTGGAGGCGGAGAAGCTGACAGGGGCCATGCTCGTCAGGGAGTTCCTGACGCAGCGCCTGGCTCTACTCCAGGCGCACTCGCGCCCTTTGTGGAGCATCAAGGGCGCGGAAGACGACCTCCGTTTGCGCCCGGAAGACTTGACCGATGATGAGCTAAGCAAGGCCGTGCGTACCATGCTTGAGAAGGACCCGGGGAGCCTCCCAGCGGCCTACCTCCCACTGTACCATCGCGACGACGGGGTGGCGGTGGCCGCCGCCATGCCTGCCTTCAATGAGTGGGGGCTCGTGCCGCTCACGCTCCCCAACTCCCCGGTGCCGGTGTCCTCCCGTGAGATCTTCAGGAAGGATGGGGACTCGGAGGCGACCCTGGAGGAGGTGGGGGAGAGCTCTCCTCCACGGTCTCTCCGATGATGATGATGCTGGCGAATATCCGGTCAAGGGTTCCCCGCGCTCCGCCGAGGTTGTCACGAGGTTTGGGGGCACCCCTCTGTGGAGGCCGGGTCGAGGGACCCCAGAGAAGGGCGAGGCCGCGTTGCTTCCCCGGGGCGACGCACCCGCCTTGCCGCCCGTCGCTGCTACTCCAGAGCCAGCCGCCCCACGCCCGGCTGATCCTGAGGGCGCGGCGAGGCCTTTGCTCAAAAAGCTCGGAGGTGCTGCACTCCTGTCCAAGAGGAAGGCGTACGTTGCTGACGACGAGTAAGTACTTCACCTTGTGTTTGCTCCCTGTCTTTGATGCCGTGCTCACGAGGTTCTCCTCCTGGTGGCCAGGCTGCAGCCGGTGGTGAAGAGGAAGAGGGAGGAGGCCAGGGCCTCTGAGGCCTCGTGTCCTGCTATGGGCGCGGTTACCCCGACATGGGAGGAAGGGCCCGACTCACGTCTATCCATGATGGAGCGAGCCTCTCGGGGCTCGGCGACCTAGACTCAGGAGAAGACTGCATCTGTGGCCAAGCCGACTCCGGGGGCATCTGTCTCCATCGCACCCGCTGGGGGTTCGAGGGCTCTGGAGCCCCCTGCCATCCTTGCCACTACTGCATCGCCAGCCTAGGCGCCAATGCCACCTCCTCCCCAAGTCCTCATGCTGGCGGATCATGGCTCCTCTGCCGTGCCCGGCGCTTTGGAGGAGGCCTTTGCCGTGCTGGGCCGGCTCCGGACAGATCTTCAGGGTGCCGATCGACGCGTGGTGGTGGGGCTGAAAGGATCGAGAAGAGGTGTCTAGAGGGGGGGGGGGTGATTAGACCCTCAACAAAGAAAAGTAGAAGTTTTAAGTTCTTCGAGTTAAGGTGGAGTTTTAGCACAAGTTTAAACATTCACAATACATTTCAAGCAAGCATGGCAAGAGTATATGAGCAGCGGAAAGTAAAGCATACAAATTGCAAGAAAGTAAAGGGGTGGGATTGGAGTGTGCAAACGCAATTGGAGACACGGAGATTTTTGGCGTGGTTCCGATAGGTGGTGCTATCGTACATCCACGTTGGTGGAGACTTCAACCCATGAAGAGTAACGGCTGCGCGAGTCCATGGAGGGCTCCACCCACGAAGGGTCCACGAAGAAGCAACTTATCTATCCCACCATGACCATCGCCCACGAAGGACTTGCCTCACTTGGGTAGATCTTCACGAAGTAGGCAATCTCCTTGCCCTTACAAACTCCTTGGTTCAACTCCACAATCTTGATGGAGGTTCCCAAGTGACACCTAACCAATCTAGGAGACACCACTCTCCAAAAGGTAATAGATGGTGTGTTGGTGATGAACTCCTTGCTCTTGTGCTTCAAATGATAGTCTCCCCAACACTCAACTCTCTCACACAGATTTGGATACGGTGGAAAGATGATTTGAGTGGAAAGCAACTTGGGGAAGTCAAGAGATCAAGATTCTTGTGGTTGGATTGGAATGTCTTGGTCTCAACACATGAGTAGGTGGTTCTCTCTCAGAAAATGAATGCTGGAAGTGTAGGCACATTCTGATTGCTATCTCCATGAATGGAGGAAGGGTGGAGGGGTATATATAGCCTCCACACAAAATCTAGCCGTTACACACAATTTACCAAACTCGGTGGGACCGAATAGTGAAACTCGGTTAGACCGATATGGTTCAAAATGTGAACGTTAGAGTTTTCGGTGGGACCGACATGATCAACTTGGTGGGACCGATTGTGCTAGGGTTAGGGTAACTCCTAGCCAATCGACTGCAACACATCATCTTACAGCTGGTGCACCGCAACCAATATGGCTTCCTCAAGGGAAGAACCATCCAAGATTGCCTTGCATGGGCCTACCACTACATTCATCAATGCCATGCTTCTGGCCGGGAGATCATTCTTCTCAAGCTCGACTTTGCCAAAGCATTCGATACAATCGTGCATGAACCCATGATTAATATAATGCGTCATATGGGCTTTAATGATCGATGGATCTCCTAGATTAATTGCCTCTTTTCTTCTGTCCAATAATCTGTCCTCCTTAATAGCGTGCCCGGCCGACAATTCCCATGCAGATGCGGGGTTAGGCAAGGAGACCCGCTTTTGCCGTTAATCTTTGTCCTCGCAGCTGAGTTACTTCAGGTGGCAATTAATGACGCTTTTCAACAAGGCCGACTTGACCTCCCGTTTCCTTGCATTGGACAGACTGATTACCCGGTCCTTCAATACGCCGATGACATGCTCATTGTCCTCTCTGCATGCACTCGCCAAGCCACCCTAGTTAAGCAGATTCTGTCTGATTATGCTTCCTCCATTGGCCTCAAGATTAATTTCCACAAATCCACATTGATCCCGATCAATCTTGACGCGACTGCTATGACCAATTTTGCTAGAGTCTTTGGGTGTGTGGTTGGCTCGATGCCGTTCACTTACCTTGGCCTCCCATTGGGCACTACCCGAGCCTCGATCCAAGAATTTTTGCCTTAGGTTTGCAGATTGGAAAGGCAACTAACTCCCACCATTGCGATGATGTCGTACGGTGGCAAGCTCTCTTGGTTGAATGCCTCGGTCACGTCTCTTATGGTGTTTGCCATGTGCACTCTCAAATTCCCACCCAAGCTTATCGAGATCCTTGATAAGATTAGGCGCAGATGCCTCTGGACCAAGAAAACCGAACAAGGTGACAAATGTAACTCTTTGGCTGCTTGGGATATGGTCTATCGACCCAAGAGAAAAGGAGGTTTAGGGGTGATTGTCGGTGTCAAAACCGGCGGAGGTCGGGTAGGGGGTCCCGAACTGTGCGTCTAGGCCGGATGGTAACAGGAGACAGGGGACACTTTGTTTTACCCAGGTTCGGGCCCTCTCGATGGAGGTAATACCCTACTCCTGCTTGATTAATATTGATGATATGGGTAGTACAAGAGTAGATCTACCACGAGATCAAGGAGGCTAAACCCTAGAAGCTAGCCTATGGTATGATTGTTGTGTATGGAGTTGACTGCCTACGGACTACAACCCTCCGGTTTATATAGACACCGGATAGGGTTAGGTTTACACAGAGTCGGTTACAATGGTAGGAGATCTTGAATATCGCGTCACCAAGCTTGCCTTCCACGCCAAGGAAAGTCCCATCCGGACACGGGACGAAGTCTTCAATCTTGTATCTTCATAGTCCAGGAATCCGGCTGAAGGTATAGTCCGGCTATCTGAACACCCCCTAATCCAGGACTCCCTCAGTAGCCCCTGAACCAGGCTTCAATGATGACGAGTCCGACGCGCAAATTGTCTTCGACATTGCAAGGCGGGTTCCTCCTCCAAGTCCTTCATAGAAGATTGTAAACACCAATAGTAGTGTTTTTTTCTCCGGCTCTGCAAAATAAGCTTCCACACATCGCCATAGGGAGAATAATATTAACACAAATCAAATCCGCTGACGTATTCCGCAGTGCGCTATCACACTACGGCCAAGTCCTTTACTCGAATCGTTTTTACTTTTCCACCTCAGCATGTTTGGCGAGACGGTTTCCTTGGTGCGTCTTGTCAAAGCAGAGATCGTGTGCCCTTTTTACGGGATTCTCATCAATATGGACGTGGGTAACCCTAACCGCGCCATTTACCACAGCGCTTGGGAGGCAAGCGAGTTTTATTAGGCAGGTGGGGACGCACAACCGCGTCCGCCCATATAAGGGGATAAGGATCCACCTTTTTTCCTACGCCTTCTTCCTCCTTTGCCTATCCATCTCCTGCGCACTCGAGCTCCAGTGCCCAAGTCCGCACTTCCCAGCTCTAACACCGGAATGTATCCGAACTCCAACACCGGACTATGTATCTAAGCTCCAACACCGGACTGTATCCGAGGTGTCGTAAATCACCTTGGTTCAAAGAAGTTTTTGAAGGAGTTTAGCCGAGCTTAATGCCGGAAATGCCCTCTATGGAGCCAGCCACTAGCGCCCGAGCTTTATGCCGGACTACTTCCGAGGTGGTGCACCACCCCGAATGTGGGCCGATTTTTGTTAATATTTTTTATTGGTGCAATTTATTCTCTGCCGAGATATATAGCCAGTAGCCCTCAAGGTGTGTATCGGTTTAAAACCCAAGATGCACTTGAAGGATGACGTAAGACCGCTAATCCCAGTAGCCGCTGAGACTCAGGTTGATTTGCAAAATCGGCCTGAGGATCAAGTCCTAGCTCGGTAGAATACTCCGGGACACAAAAAGCGGTGTGCTCAGTCCTCGAGACTCAGGATGGGTGCGGCCGACCAACCTAAGGATCAAAATCTCCTCGGCAACTGTATTGCACTTTAAATTTTCTGCATTGAACAAGCAATGCAGTAGCCCCCGAGACACTGGTCGGGTGGCAACACCAAATCAGGGGATCGATGTGCCCCTTTAATATTTGTAAATAATAAGCCCGGAGCCCAGTAGCCCCCGAGCCTTAATGCGTGCACGGGTGGCCGAATTAAGGATCGATATCCATAGTAAAATCACAAATTATGTGTAATGACTATGTATCCAAGTACTTTATGTCATTAATGCCCGGATCCGCATTGTACAAAACTTTGTTTGACCGACCATCGGCTTCACCTCCTCGGCCAATAGCCGAGGAGTGTTTGTCCTACTTTATAAAGCCTTTATGAGGGCAAAGATTTACAACAAACAAGGCAATCTGGCCATATGGTTTTATAAACAAAGGTACGCAGAGAGTTATATCACTGTTTAATAGAAGAAATGTCTTCCAAAGAAAATAGTCCCGCTATCGGTTCCTTTCTTTGGGTTGTCATGCTAAGCATGATCATTAAACCTCAACTCTATTGTAAGAACAAAATATTGAGGATTTAGTTTGGGAGGCCAGTTAATAGCCCCCGGTAGTGTTCGGCGACAGTCAGGGTCAAGCCGTAAACACTTCGACCAATGTTATGAATGGCCCATCATTTAACATAGTCATCGGATCGCTGACCAGTTTACGCTTATTGTGACAGTCAGTTTTCGGCTTTCTCCACTGAGGTGCTTAACCATGTGAGCTGGAAGCACAATCGCAGTGGTTCTCCCTTTGCACGCCTAGCTGAACAAAACGGAACGTAGGAAGCAAGTGCAGGAGCCGGGCAACCCAACTATTGACCGAAGACACAATTCGAAACCGATGCATATGTAGCAATATCTGAGAATGTTTTTGCCGAATCCCTAAAGGTGTCCGGCGTTGCACTGCGAGACTGATGCTGGAAAAGCACAAATAGTTTAAAAGTGCCAAAAAGCTTGGAAAACCAAGAAACGTCAGTAAAAACATGACGTCCGAACAATATCAAGTGTTCGGTGCCAATCCGAAAATTGATCTTAGAAAAAAAAGAGTGCTTCTATCGTGCTTTAACATTACACATCCGATCTCAAGACTTCAAGCGGGTCAGCCTATGGCTGCAGCCTCCTATCCCGAAGGCGGAGTACTTCTCATGACCAGTTTAGCGAACTAAACTCGAGCGGTCGCTAGCGAGAAAATGGGTTATCTGGCTATTGACCACACACTCACGTCGAAAAAGGAGGGATAGAAAAAGACTTTGCAACGACCAAGAAAAAACACATTTACTATAAAATAGCTCATAAAAATTTTAAGAGCCCCCAAGTGACTTGGGTATAAGAATGATTGCATGTACCGAAGTACTTATATCATATCTATGTTCAGCCGAACTTTAAACGCGTCTTAACCGACCGTCAGCTTCTCCCTCTTCGGTAAAGGACCGAAAAGTGTTATGTACTCCATCGGTCGAGAATATCGGCGGTGTTTCCAATAACCAGGCAATCAGGCCATAAGGCTGTAAGAGACAAAGCGCGCTCAGGGAACTTATGCTATATTACCGTGAAGTGTAAGAAGCATCTTCGAAGAAAATAGTACCCCCACCGATACCTTTCTTCGGTGCTCATTGTTATTATGAGACTTGTGCAATAGATTTTTTGTACTCATGAGTTCCGTTGTGTGCCGACCATCATTGAAAACTATAAGAGCGCTAGCTTTCGGCTTCACCCAGTCTGAGGTCCGGCTCGGTTGACCCGATCGTGATAATCGCAGAGGTGCTCCCTTTACTCCCTAGCCGAACAATCAGGAACGTAGGGGTAAACACAGGAGCGAGGCAACCCAGCTTACAAATCGCTTAAGTCAATATGGTGCATATTGTGGCATAATACACGAACAAGGAACGAAGCCGTACAAGTATAATCATATGCAAGAGGAAAAGCTTCATAAATGAAGCCCCCAAGTGAATTGGGTCCTTGAATTTGTGTGTCACAAACAAAGTTTGGACAAGGAAATTTTTTACAAGCAACTTTTTTCCAAAAAAGTATAATGCTTGGTCGAACCGAACACAAGTTAGAAATTAAAGCTTTGAGCATGAAAGCGACTTAGCTGGTTAATGTGTTCGGTATTGATGACGCGGTCCGAGCTTGATGCGGGGCAAGGTTCCATCCCCCAAGCTGGTCCTGAGGTGGTGGAGCGGAGAGCTCGACATGCCGAAGTGGTGACATAGCACGGTTAATGCAGACCGGCAGAGTGACGCCGAAGTCCCCGGATCATTTTCCTGTGCACAAAAAATAGTGCAAACCGGAGATAATAGTAATAATGATAATAAAAAAATGTGTTGCATAATAAATAATTTATGCAAAGTGAGGAATATAAGAAATATGGCCTGGCACCACTCAATGTCGATGCAGGGCGTCGGCGTGATATGGTAAAGGCGTGGCAAAACCTGAATTCGCAGGTCGGTCCGAGCTCCGGATGCGGCGTTCGCCGGACTATGTACGGAAACTGACCGAACCACCATGCGACTGTCGTCAATGCGGCCACCATTTGATAGACCTGTGTACATATGATGGACAAATCAGAGTAATAATTCTTTGGAAAAAATGAACCCAAACAAGCAAAAAATACTGGGATTAATAGCACCTGGTTTATTTGTTGTAGCAATACGAAGGAAGGTGATTCCCAAAATTGAGACTCGCTCTGCACACCCATTGCTTGATGGGCGATAAAACGATGGCATGGCAATGCTGGTAAAGGTTGACTCGCTGAGGCAAAGCCCTCGGCCCAGCTAACATGACCGAGCTGGTCGGCTAGTGACGCCGAAGTGTCCGGAGTAGGTTGATGAAAAGATGGCGGAGCCCCCGGTCCAGCCGAGATGTCGAAGCCTCGACGTCAGCCGATGAGTCGAAGTAGGTCGGCATGATGGACACCAGCTTGAAGAAGCAATAGTGCGGCCCTGTCGATGCAGGTCGTGACGTGGTCGATGCCGGCTTGGTGAAGCGACCATGCGGCGATGTCGGTATGCCCGCTTCGTGTAATCCGTGGGGCGGGGATGTTGATGATGATTTATCCTTCGCGATGCCGGACTCTTTTTCGGCTTGCCGAGATGATGATCCGAAGAAGTTGAGCTCGGCTAAAGTGACGACGTGTCTAGCGCAGGTCGGCAGTCGTGGAGTAATATTGCCGGACTGGTTTGACACCAGCATGATGTTGAAGATCATGTTCAAAAGATCTTAAAGTTAGTGGGATGTGTTCGGGAACAAAACACAATACCCCATACAAAAATTCCTTCAAAAGGGATGTCCGAAATCCCGTTCATAAAAAAGATGAACTCGGGTCGGATTCGTTTTCGCGCAGAAAATAGATCCGAAAAGTGATACACTAATCGAAAGGTTCCCGGAGTTTGGACGGATGGATCGAGATGAAATTTTGAGAGGTGGTAGATATAGGAATTCCGCAGCTGATCAATGGTCGGATCTTCCAAAGGATGTCCGAGCTAGAAGCTGGACACCACGCCCTAAACTCATCCAAATTCCCATCCAGATTTGACAGGGCTCCAGTATATCGTGGATTGCCAGAGATTCCTCCATCGGAACTCGACGAAATTTTCCAGGGTTGTTATAGATTCAATTCCGCACAATTCCACCAAAGCGATCGTCAAAGCGATACTCGAGGAGGTGGTGGCGGCAGATACGAGTTCACTGTCCAAAAAAACAGCACAGTCGCTTGAGGGCAATGTTGATGTTGAGCCCCCGAGCTCCATAGATGATTCCTCCGTGATCTTGATAGAGATCGGAGTTGATGTTTGCTGAAGGCCCTCGTCCGAACATGGTGATCCGAACACGAGGCACAATTCTTGGTCGAACCAAGGTGACTAGTCGAGCTGGTGACGAAGATGCCGAAGTCGCAGTTGATCTGCAGGCGAGTCATCGATCCTTTTGTCGATCACACAGCGGAACTCTCAATGAAAGCACCAATGTCGGTGTCAAAACCGGCGGATCTCGGGTAGGGGGTCCCGAACTGTGCGTCTAGGCCGGATGGTAACATGAGACAGGGGACACTTTGTTTTACCCAGGTTCGGGCCCTCTCAATGGAGGTAATACCCTACTCCTGCTTGATTAATATTGATGTTATGGGTAGTACAAGAGTAGATCTACCACGAGATAAAGGAGGCTAAACCCTAGAAGCTAGCCTATGGTATGATTGTTGTGTATGGAGTTGACTGCCTACGGACTACAACCCTCCGGTTTATATAGACACCGGATAGGGTTAGGTTTACACAGAGTCGGTTACAATGGTAGGAGATCTTGAATATCGCGTCGCCAAGCTTGCCTTCCACGCCAAGGAAAGTCCCATCCGGACACGGGACGAAGTCTTCAATCTTGTATCTTCATAGTCCAGGAGTCCGGCTGAAGGTATAGTCTGGCTATCCGAACACCCCCTAATCTAGGACTCCCTCAGTGATCAACTTGAAAATTCATAATGAGGCCTTGTTACTAAAATTCCTACACAAGTTCTTTAACAGACAAGATGTGCCCTGGGTCAACCTTATCTGGGACAATCATTATGATGGAAAAATTCCACATGCTGTTGACCCCATGGGTTCATTCTGGTGAAAAGATATTCTTAAGCTGACCCCCATTTACCATGGAATTTCTCGAGTTCAGCTGGTGGATGGCACAACGACTCCCTTTTGGAAAGATCTCTGGAGGGAAGATGTTTTACAAATCTCACACCCTCGTGCTTTCTCATTTGCCATGCATGAGGATATGTCTGTTGCTGAAGCAATGGACACTACGGACATGCATGAAACCTTTCACCTTCTAGTCTCACCCCAGGCTCTTATTGAGATCCATGATATTCAGTCACAACCAATGTGGATCTCTCCATCAACATCACTGCATGATGTTTGACACTATTCTTGGGGATCCACGCTTTATAAACCAAGGGACTACTACAACAACTACTTTAGGGATGGGGAGACGCATCATGCATTCGGTCAACTTCGGAAGTCTAAGTGCACTATGAAAATCAAAGTGTTTGGTTGGCTCTTGTTTCATGGCAGACTCAACACACGTAACATGTTGAAGAGGAGACACTATAATATTGGCAACAACTTCAATTGCATCCTCTGTGGTCAGCACATTGAGGAAACAGTTGACCACATGATCTTCACTTGCCCTTTTAGTCAGAGCTGTTGGGCTAGATTAAACATGGACTGGTAGACCTTTCTATGCCGCCTTGATCGCCTGCAAACCACAAAGGATACCTGGCCGAACCCATTCTTCTATGAGACATTCCTAACCGCGGCCTGGAGCATATGGAAGGAGAGAAATGACAAGCACTTCAGAGTACTGGCTCCTAGTGTTGATTCTTGGCTCAAACGTTTTAAAGAAGTCCTGATCTTACTCCAACATAGGGTTAAGGCAGCGCATAGAGCTGCTCTGATCAACTTCTGTACATCTATTATATAGTCTCCTCTCTATTTTTGGATTGGTTGTGCATTCACACTAGGTGTGTAGTTTGCAGAAAAATGGTAGGTGTTTTCCCCCTACTGTCACTTTGTCAAAAAAACCTAAACTCGGTTTGACCGATTACACAAACTCGGTGAGACCAATTTGGTAATAAGCAAATAGAGAGTTGGTCAAGCAAACTCGATGGGATTGATTGCATATTTTGGTGGGATTGAAATAATTTCAATAGGCAACAGAGAGTTTGGAAGCCCATCTCGATGAGACCGAGATCCCATCGGTGAGATCGAACCGATTAGGGTTTCTGGCAGTGGCTATGTCAAATGAACTCGGTGGCGCCAGATAGATCAAATCAGTGGAGCCGAGTTTGACTTTAGGTTTGGGACATATGTGGAAATGAGAAAGTGGTTGAGGGCTTTTGGAGCATATCACTAAGCATTTTGAGCAAGCAAGCCATTAAGCAATACCTCATCCCCTTTTAATAGTATTGGCTTTTCCTATGGACTCAATGTGATCTTGGATCACTAAAATGAAAATGTAGAGTCTTGAGATTTTGCCAATCTTTGTCCTTAGCATCTTGAAAGGGTTCCACATCCTCTTATCCATGCCACTCCACTGTTGAACTTATCTGAAATATACTAGATAAAAATATTAGTCCAACAAGAGATATGTTGACATTAATTACCAAAATCACTCTGGGAGCACTTGTGCTTTCAACCCCCCCTTTTTGGTTGATGACAACATGCATCAAAGCTTTAGATAAAGATATGAAGAATAGCAAGTAAAGCTTTGGAAAGACATGTAACATGCATAGGCTCCCCCTACATGTATGTAATCATGTGAATATGGAATATAAGAGCATGTGAGTGCATAAGCATGACAGAGCAAGCAATAAGTTACATGTATCTTGGCTATATGCATCAGAGCAAATGATGTGACTATAGGAAATGTACCTCCATGTTCATGATTCCTTCTTGCAAACAATATGTACATCGGCAAGAGATCATCATGCACATGAGTGTGATGCATATACTTACCTTGTGGTCATGAGCTGGCTTTGGAAGAGATGAACCTAAGTAAAGAAGGTTAGATAACACATAAACATCTACTAAATAGAGTAAGAACAGTAAACCACAAGAGTACCAAGATTGGTATGACATGTAGAGAATGAGTACTCGGTACTCTATTGGATATAGACATGTCCCCAAAGAGTAAAGATATGAAATGAATTTGAAGATTTCTTTCCCTTAGATGTCTTTCTCCCCCTGAATCTTATATTGGATAATGGGAGAATATAGGGGATAGAAAATCAAAGCAAAACAATGAACCGGATCAAAACAATCATAACACATACTAACATGTCTTACCCCTCTTGAAGACATGTAGCGATCCGACCTCAAACAGTCAAATCTATGTGCATAAGTGTCATCCCTGGATCGGTAATGTTGACACACACAGTACTTGAATAATTTATAACAGAGTTTTTATCACACACTTATTACATGAAATATCTCAAAAGAGAAAATATTACAATGATATGGCTTAAGGCCATCTAAATAAGATAACAGCGGAAGGATTCGAAGGTAAAGCGAGTCCATCAACTCCAACGGCATAGCTGAGTGCACGACAACGACCTAGCGCACCTTACTCTTTGTCTGAAAAGTTTGCAACATAATACGTTGCAGCCCGAAATGGGCCAGCACATGGAATATGCTGGCAAAATAACACTGTAGAGCAACGAACAAGAATAACTGCTATCACTACATGTATATATGGCTTGTGGAGGCTCTAAGGTTGATGTTTTTGTGAAAAGCCAATTTTCCCTACTTCAAAGGAATAAATTTTATTTAACTATCAAGTTGGTTGCTAAAACATTGAGAAGGTTCCTCCAACTCAATCCCAATTAAAAATAATTAACAACCCAACAAAATTAATTAAGAGTGATGAGATCAAATCAATAATTCAAGAACCAGATACTCGATATGTCCATAACCGGGGACACGGCTAATCATGATCAATTTGTACACTCTGCAGAGATTTGCACATTTTCCCCCACAAGACTCGATCTCCTTCGTTGAATTTCTCGCACTACATGATGTTTAAGAAATGGATGACCGAGACACAATCTTTCCGAAGAGGTCCCCTTAACCGATAGATAGGCCGGTACACCTACAATCCCCTACATCTGCTAGCCCATCATCGAAAGGATTCCCACAACTTACTCAACTATGCCAGAGCCCATAATAGCATGTGGCTACACATGGAAGTTTCTAGAATGAATAATCTTATGATCCCTTTGAGACTGGGTGGCATTCCATAGGGTGATCGCACGGGTACTCCGGGATCCCCTTGGGCAAGCACTGGGTTCTCCAGGTGCCCGGGCAAACCACTGGGTGCTACAGGGTGCCCCAACCAATCCACCCAGATGTGTATTAAAGTAGCCACATTAAGTTAACCTTGATATAAATAAATCTCACATCTTTCATGAATCTCACATACCAATCCACGTCTACGAGCATAGCAAAAGCAGTATAAGCATAACATAGAAGTAACTCCCAGGGTTTGATATAAAAAAGGCAATAGGTTCCACCTCATCATCTACTTCCCGAAACCCACATGTTAAGTAGATCCAACTCATGCAATGTTTGAGGGTTGAAACTAGTGCATAAAAACTGGGTAATAAGGGGTATGATCAAAGTGTTACTTGCCTTGCTGACGATCTGAAAACCCTAGAGACTCGTAGTAGCACGCTTCGCACTCCGGTAACTCTATCGCAAACAAACAATAGCACACATAAGCACTCAAGCATAGATGCAAGGGTAAAACTTAGATAAGAAAGTCCAAACTGAAAGTTCAACTAAAGAGCTTCAATTTGCAAAAAGAATCAATCAAATCAGAGGTGCGAAACTCAAACTACGATCAAAAGAAGTTCGAATTTAAATCTGCTTGAAACCAAATTTTAAATTGTCAAAATCATGTTCAAGTTGGTTAACTGGAAAGAGGGTTTCGAGACGAAGATTTTGGCGTTGGTTTCACTGGATTTGGACAAATGGTTGAAAAGTTGCGGGTGTTTGAAGATCAGGGGCTAATCTGCGATAAAAATAATCGTGGATAGGTCCCTGGCCGAAAATAAAATAAAAAGAAAAGACTAACGAATGAGCGTTCGCTAGCAAAGACGAACAAACGAACGTGTTCACGAACAGAGGTGTCCGGGTGAACATTCGCTAATTAGCGAAACCGAAAAACCGATCTAACCAATCCAACGCGAAAAACCAAAAAAAACCGGGCGACAACGGCGGTTTTTACTGGTTCCTCAAAAAAAACCCGGTGGCGGCGAGGTGGGATTTCGGCGGGGCTCCGGCAAGTCAAACGGTGGGGTGGGGGGGGGGGGCATTGCGGGCGGCGGCGAGCGCGGCAGGCGGCGGCTGCTGCTGTGCTGGGGGACGGCGGACGACGGCGGTGTGGGGAGAGGGGCCGGGGGCCTCGACTTATAAAGCCTCGGGGGGGGGGGGGGGCTTCTTGCGCAAGGGGACGGCAACGGTGGAGTTCGATTCAGACTCCAGTTGGAGTCTGCCGGTGGCACGGGGGCGCGGCGCGGGAGGCGGTGGCGCAGGCGGGACGGCCTGCTCGGCTGGGCCTTCGGCCCAGTCGGGCGGGAACCTTTTTTTAATAAATTCTGCCGAAAACAAAAATCCTAATAAAATATAAAAAATCCTAAAATGCCAAAAACAATTTCATCGTCTAAATAAAAATATTTAGAACAAAGTGAACATTTTTCTGGCCTAATAATGCAGTTTTGAAAAAATGCATATTTTTCTAATTCAAATAAAATAGCAATAAAATTCCAAATAAAATATTTATTTAATTTTAATATTTTTCCTCCAATATTCTCCTCTGATTTTGGAGAAGTCTTTTTATCTCCTGTCATTTATTTTAATATTGAAAATATTTTGGAGAGAAAAATTATTAAAATAAAAAATAATCCTCTTTTCAAATTTGAGAAAATTCAAATATGAAAATAAATGAAATCTCCAACTCTCTCCTTGGGTCCTTGAGTTGCTTAAGATTTCTGGGTCACAACCAAAATGCAAATAAAATATGATATGCATATGATGACCTATGTTTAACATCCAAATTGAAAATTTGGGATGTTACAAACCTACCCCCCTTAAGATGAATCTCGCCCTCGAGATTCGGGTTGGCTAGAAAATATGTGCGGGTGGTCTTTCCGTAGTCTTCTTCTCGTTCCTAGGTGGCTTAATCCTCGGTATGGTGGCTCTAGTGAACTTTGCAAAACTTGATAACCTTGCTGTGTGTAACTCGATTGGCAAACTCAAGAATCTTGATGGGCTTCTCGTCGTAGGTTGGATCACTCTCCAACTGAATTGCTTCTAGGGGCACTGTATCTATTAGTGGAATATCGGCCATCTCTGCATGGCACTTCTTTAACTGAGAAACGTGAAACACATCATGAACTCCAGACAATCCTTCGGGTAACTCCAACTTGTAGGATACTTCTCCCATATGTTCCAAAAGTTGGTATGGTCCTAGAAATCTCCGGGCTAACTTTCCCTTAACTCCAAAATGTTTAACTCCTCGCAGTGGTGACATACGAAGATATGCTCGGTCTCCAATCTCATAAACTACCTCCTTGCGTTTACTATCTGCATAACTCTTATGCCTGGACTGAGCTATCTCCAGTCTATCTCGAATCAACCTAACCTTCTCTTCGGACTCTTTGATCAAATCCGGTCCAAACAACTGACGGTCTCCAACTTCATCCCACATTAACGGGGTCTTGCATCTTCTTCCATACAAGGCTTCAAAAGGTGCCATCTTCAAACTAGCCTGATAATTGTTGTTGTATGAGAACTCTGCGTAAGGCAAATTGTCATCCCAACTAGATCCATAATCTAGCGCACAAGCTCTCAACATGTCCTCCAGAATCTGATTGACTCTCTCGGTCTGTCCATCTGTCTGCGGATGGAAGGTTGTGCTGAACTCTAGCCTAGTACCCAAAGTCTGGTGCAATTGATTCCAAAACTTCGAGGTAAACTGTGTCCCTCTATCTGATAAGATGGTCCTCGGAACTCCATGCAGACATATGATCCTGGTCATATATATCTTGGCCAACTTTGCGCTTGTATAGGTGGTCTTCACTGGGATAAAGTGAGCTACCTTTGTCAAACGATCAAGTACTACCCAGATTGAATCATATCCCGATCGGGTCCTGGGTAATCCGGTGATGAAATCCATGCCAAGTTTGTCCCACTTCCATTCGGGTATCGGCATAGGCTGTAGCAATCCTGCTAGCTTCTGATGTTCTGCCTTCACTCTCTGACATACATCACATGCTGCTACATACTCGGCAATATCCTTCTTCATTCCTGTCCACCAGAAACGTTCCTTCAAATCCAAATACATTTTGGTGTTTCCGGGTGAATCGAGTATGGCGAGTCATGAGCTTACTGAAGTATTAACTTCCTGATCTCAGCATTATTGGGCACTGATACGTCTCCAACGTATCTATAATTTTTGATTGTTCCATGCTATTATATTATCAACCTTGGATGTTTTATATGCATTTATATGCTATTTTATATGATTTTTGGGACTAACCTATTAACCTAGAGCCCAGTGCCAGTTTCTGTTTTTTTCTTGTTTTAGAGTATCGCAGAAAAGGAAAATCAAATGGAGTCCAATTGACCTGAAACTTCACGGAAGTTATTTTTCAAAGGAAAGCAACCCGAGAGACTTGGAGTCCACGTCAAGGAAGCAACGAGGAAGGCACGAGGTAGGGGAGCACGCCCACCCCCCGGGCGCGCCCTCCACCCTCGTGGGCCCCTCGTGGCTCCCCTGACGTACTTTTTCCTCCTATATATATCCATATACCCTAAAACGATCGGGGAGCACAATAGACCGGGAGTTCCGCCGCCAGAAGCCTCCGTAGCCACCGAAAACCAATCTAGACCCGTTCCGGCACCCTGTCGGAGGGGGCAATCCCTCTCCGGTGGCCATCTTCATCATCCCGGTGCTCTCCATGACGAGGAGGGAGTAGTTCTCCCTCGGGGCTGAGGGTATGTACCAGTAGCTATGTGTTTGATCTCTCTTTCTCGTGTTCTTGATTTGGCGTGATCTTGATGTATCGCGAGCTTTGCTATTATAGTTGGATCTTATGTTTCTCCTCCCCCTCTACTCGCTTGTAATGGATTGAGTTTCCCCTTTGAAGTTATCTTATCGGATTGAGTCTTTAAAGATTTGAGAACACTTGATGTATGTCTTGCCGTGCGTATCTGTGGTGACAATGGGATATCACGTGATTCACTTGATGTATGTTTTGGTGATCAACCTGCGGGTTCCGCCCATGAACCTATGCATAGGGGTTGGCACACGCTTTCATCGTGATTCTCCGATAGAAACTTTGGGGCACTCTTTGAGGTTCTATGTGTTGGTTGAATAGATGAATCTGAGATTGTGTGATGCATATCGTATAATCATACCCACGGATACTTGAGGTGACATTGGAGTATCTAGGTGACATTAGGGTTTTGGTTGATTTGTGTCTTAAGGTTTTATTATAGTACGAACTCTAGGGCTGTTTGTGACACTTATAGGAATAGCCCAACGGATTGATTGGAAAGAATAACTTTGAGGTGGTTTCGTACCCTACCATAATCTCTTTGTTTGTTCTCTGCTATTAGTGACTTTGGAGTGACTCTTTGTTGCATGTTGAGGGATAGTTATGTGATCCAATTATGTTATTATTGTTGAGAGAACTTGCACTAGTTAAAGTATGAACCCTAGGCCTTGTTTCCTTGCATTGCAATACCGTTTGTGCTCACTTTTATCATTAGTTACCTTGCTGTTTTTATATTTTCAGATTACAAAAACCTTTATCTACCATCCATATACCACTTGTATCACCATCTCTTTGCCAAACTAGTGCACCTATACAATTTACCACTGTATTGGGTGTGTTGGGGACATAAGAGACTCTTTGTTATTTGGTTGCAGGGTTGCTTGAGAGAGACCATCTTCATCCTACGCCTCCTACGGACTGATAAACCTTAGGTCATCCACTTGAGGGAAATTTGCTACTGTCCTACAAACCTCTGCACTTGGAGGCCCAACAACGTCTACAAGAAGAAGGTTGTGTAGTAGACATCAAGGTCTTTTCTGGCGCCGTTGCCGGGGAGGTTAGCGCTTGAAGGTATATCTTTAGATCTTGCAATCGATTCTTTTTGTTTCTTGTTTTAGCACTAGTTTAGTTTATAAAAGAAAACTACAAAAAATATGGAATTGAGTTTGCCTCATACGCTTCATCTTTTTAATATCTTTCGTGAGTATGATGGAAAGGAAAATTGTGCCAAAGCGTTAGAAGAAGAATGCATTAAAATGTTTGGCACTAAATATTTGAATGATGAGCATGATTGCAATGTTGTTAGTATGAATTCCTTGAATATCCATGATGCTAATGATATGCAAAGCCACAAGCTTGGGGAAGCTATGTTTGATGAAGATGATATTTTTTGTCCCCCAAGTTTTGATGAGCAAATTTATTATGATGAAATCATGCCTCCTATTTATGATGATTATATTGATAAAAGTGGATTTGGAGAGGTCATGACTTTATTTTGTGATGAATCCACTATTCCGGAAGAGGTTCCAATTGAATATGAGAACAAAGTTGCTATCTATGATGATTATTGTGATGACTTGTATGCTATAAATAATAATGATATCCATGAAACTTGTCATCATGATTTTAGTTTTCAATTGGATTATGCCTCACATGATAATTATTTTGTTGAGTTTGCTCCCACTACTATCGATGAGAAGAAATTTGCTTATGTGGAGAAGAGTAAATTTTCTATGCTTGTAGATCATGAAAAGAATGATTTAGGTGATGGTTATATTGTTGAATTCATTCATGATGCTACTGAAAATTATTATGAGGGATGAACTTATGCTTGTAGGAATTGCAATAATATCAAGTTTCCTCTCTATGTGCTTAAAGTTTTGAAGTTATGCTTGTTTTACCTTCCTATGCAAGTTGATTCTTTTTCCCACAAGTTGTTTGCTCAAAAAATCCCTATGAATAGGAATAGGGTTAGACTTAAATGTGCTAGTCATATTCTTCATGATGCTCTCTTTATGTTTCAATTCTTATCCTTTATGTGAGCATCATTGAAATCATCATGCCTAGCTAGGGGCGTTAAACGATAGCGCTTGTTGGGAGGCAACCCAATTTTATTTTTGTTCCTTGCTTTTTGTTCCTGTTTAGTAATAAATAATTTATCTAGCCTCTGTTATGGTTGAGTTTTTATGTTTTAGTTAGTGTTTATGCCAAGTAGAACCGTTGGGAAGACTTGGGGAAAGTCTTGTTGATCTTGCTATAAAAAACAGAAACTTTAGCGCTCACGAGAATTGCGGCCATTTTTATTGGAGAGTGCTATTAGTTAATTATTTTTGAATATGATTAATAGATAAATTCCTCACGTCCAGCAATTTATTTTAGAATTTTTGGGGTTCCATAAGTATACGTTTGATCCAGATTACTACGGACTGTTCTGTTTTTGGCAGATTCTGTTTTCTATGTGTTGTTTGCTCATTTTGATGAATCTATGAGTAGTATCGGAGGGTACGAACCATAGATAAGTTGGAATACAGTAGATATTACACCAATATGAATTTAGAATGAGTTAACAACAGTACCTAATTGGTGATTTATTTTCTTATACTAACAGAGCTTACGAGTTTTCTGTTAAGTTTTGTGTTGTGAAGTTTTCAAGTTTTGGGTAAAGATTCGATGGACTATGGAATAAGGAGTGGCAAGAGCCTAAGCTTGGGGATTCCCAAGGCACCCCAAGGTAATATTAAAGGACAACCAAAAGCCCAAGCTTGGGGATGCCCCGGAAGGCATCCCCTCTTTCGTCTTCGTTCATCAGCAACTTTACTTGGAGCTATATTTTTATTTACCACATGATATGTGTTTTGCTTGGAGCATCAATTTATTTTATTTAGTTTTGCTTGCTGTTTGAATAAAATACCAAGATCTGAAATTATTAAATGTTAGAGAGACTTCATATAGTTGCATAATTGTTCGACTACTCATTGATCTTCACTTATATCTTTCGGAGTAGTTTGTCATTTGCTCTAGTGCTTCACTTATATCTTTTTAGAGCACGGTGGTGGTTTTATTTTGTATAAATAGGTGAACTCTCATACTTCACTTATATTATTTTGGGAGTATTTAGAACAGCATGGTAATTTTCTTTGGTTATGAAATTAGTCCTAATATGATGGGCATCCAAGAGCGATATAATAAAAACTTTCATATAAGTGCATTGAATACTAAGAGAAGTTTGATAATTGATGATTGTTTTGAGATATGGAGATAGTGATATCAAAGTTGTGCTAGTTGGGTAGTTGTGAATTTGAGGAATACTTGTGTTGAAGTTTGCAAGTCCCGTAGCATGCACGTATGGTAAACGTTGTGTAACAAATTTGAAACACGAGGTGTTATTTGATTGTCTTCCTTATGAGTGGCGGTCGGGGACGAGCGATGGTATTTTCCTACCAATCTATCCCCCTAGGAGCATGCGCGTAATGCTTGGTTTTTGATGACTTGTAGATTTTTGCAATAAGTATGTGAGTTCTTTATGACTAATGTTGAGTCCATGGATTATACGCACTCTCACCCTTCCATCATTGCTAGCCTCTTCGGTACCGTGCATTGCCCTTTCTCACATTGAGAGTTGGTGCAAACTTCGCCGGTGCATCCAAACCCCGTGATATGATACACTCTTTCACACATAAACCTCCTTATATCTTCCTCAAAACAGCCACCATACCTACCTATTATGGCATTTCCATAGCCATTCCGAGATATATTGCCATGCAACTTTCCACCGTTCCGTTTATTATGACACACATCATCATTGTCATATTGCTTTGCATGATCATGTAGTTGACATCGTATTTGTGGCAAAGCCACCGTTCATAATTTTTCATACATGTCACTCTTGATTCATCGCAATCCTGGTACACCGCCGGAGGCATTCATATAGAGTCATACTTTGTTCTAGAATCGAGTTGTAAATAAATAGAAGTGTGATGATCATCATTTTATAGAGCATTGTCCCAAGTGAGGAATTAAAAAAAAGAGGGAGAGAAAGGCCATAAAAAAAGAAGAGAAGGCCCAAAAAAAAGAGAGAGGAAAAGAGAGAAGGGACAATGCTACTATCCTTTGCCACACTTGTGCTTCAAAGTAGCACCATAATCTTCATGATAGAGAGTCTTTTGTTTTGTCACTTTCATATACTAGTGGGAATTTTCCATTATAGAACTTGGCTTGTATATTCCAACAATGGGCTTCCTCAAGTGCCCTAGGTCTTCGTGAGCAAGCAAGTTGGATGCACACCCACTACTTTCTTTTGTTGAGCTTTCATACATTTATAGCTCTAGTGCATCCGTTGCATGGCAATCCCTACTCCTTGCATTAACATCAATCGATGGGCATCTCCATAGCCCATTTATTAGCCTCGTTGATGTGAGACTTTCTCCTTTTTTGTCTTCTCCACATACCCCCCTCATTATATTCTATTCCACCCATAGTGCTATGTCCATGGCTCGCACTCATATATTGCGTGAAAGTTTATAGGTTTGAGATTACTAAAGTATGAAACAATTGCTTGGCTTGTCATCGAGGTTGTGCATGATGAGAGCATTCTTGTGTGACAAAAATGGAGCATGACCAAACTATATGATTTTGTAGGGATCAACTTCCTTTGGCGATGTTATTTTGAGAAGACATGATTGCTTAGTTAGTATGCTTGAAGTATTATTGTTTTTATGTCAATATTAAACTTTTATCTTGAATCTTATGGATCTGAATATTCTTACCACAATAGAGAACTACATGGATAAATATGTTAGGTAGCATTCCACATCAAAAATTCTATTTTTATCATTTACCTACTCGAGGATGAGCAGGAATTAAGCTTTGGGATGCTGATACATCTCCAACGTATCTATAATTTTTGATTGTTCCATGCTATTATATTATCAACCTTGGATGTTTTATATGCATTTATATGCTATTTTATATGATTTTTGGGACTAACCTATTAACCTAAAGCCCAGTGCCAGTTTCTGTTTTTTCCTTGTTTTAGAGTATCGCAGAAAAGGAAAATCAAACGGAGTCCAATTGACCTGAAACTTCACGGAAGTTATTTTTGGAAGGAAAGCAACCCGGGAGACTTGGAGTCCACGTCAAGGAAGCAACGAGGAAGGCACGAGGTAGGCGGGCGCGCCCTCCACCCTCGTGGGCCCCTCATGGCTCCCTGACGTACTTTTTCCTCCTATATATATCCATATGCCCTAAAACGATCGAGGAGCACAATAGATCGGGAGTTTTGCCGTCAGAAGCCTCAGTAGCCACCGAAAACCAATCTAGACCCGTTCCGGCACCCTGCCGGAGGGGACAATCCCTCTCTGGTGGCCATCTTCATCATCCCGGTGCTCTCCATGACGAGGAGGGAGTAGTTCTCCCTCGGGGCTGAGGGTATGTACCAGTAGCTATGTGTTTGATCTCTCTTTCTCGTGTTCTTGATTTGGCACGATCTTGATGTATCGCGAGCTTTGCTATTATAGTTGGATCTTATGTTTCTCCTCCCGCTCTACTCTCTTGTAATGGATTGAGTTTCCCCTTTGAAGTTATCTTATTAGATTGAGTCTTTAAATATTTGAGATCACTTGATGTATGTCTTGTCGTGCGTATCTGTGGTGACAATGGGATATCTCATGATTCACTTGATGTATGTTTTGGTGATCAACTTGCGGGTTCCGCCCCTGAACCTATGCATAGGGGTTGGCACACATTTTCGTCGTGATTCTCCGGTAGAAACTTTGGGGCACTCTTTGAGGTTCTATGTGTTGGTTGAATAGATGAATCTGAGATTGTGTGATGCATATCATATAATCATACCCACGGATACTTGAGGTGACATTGGAGTATCTAGGTGACATTAGGGTTTTGGTTGATTTGTGTCTTAAGGTGTTATTCTAGTACGAACTCTAGGGCTGTTTGTGACACTTATAGGAATATCCCAACAGATTGATTGGAAAGAATAACTTTGAGGTGGTTTCGTACCCTACCATAATCTCTTCGTTTGTTCTCCGGTATTAGTGACTTTGGAGTGACTCTTTGTTGCATGTTGAGGGATAGTTATGTGATCCAATTATGTTATTATTGACGAGAGAACTTGCACTAGTGAAAGTATGAACCCTGGGCCTTGTTTCCTAGCATTGCAATACCGTTTGTGCTCATTTTTATCATTAGTTACCTTGCTGTTTTTATATTTTCGGATTACAAAAACCTTTATCTACCATCCATATACCACTTGTATCACCATCTCTTCGCCGAACTAGTGCACCTATACAATTTACCATTATATTGGGTGTGTTGGGGACACAAGAGACTCTTTGTTATTTGGTTGCAGGGTTGCTTGAGAGAGACCATCTTCATCCTACGCCTCCTACGGATTGATAAACCTTAGGTCATCCACTTGAGGGAAATTTGCTACTGTGCTACAAACCTCTGCACTTGGAGGCCCAACAACGTCTACAAGAAGAAGGTTGTGTAGTAGACATCAGGCACATATATACGATCCTCAAACCATAAGGTCTCATGCTCATCCTCACGAAAACCCTTGGCTTTTCCCTTGCTCATCTTCTCCTTTATCTCCGCAATTTCCTTGTCATCCTTTCGAGCTTCTCGAATCTTTCCCAATAATGTAGACTGAACCTCCATTCTTGCCATGAAACCTCTTGGAACTATCTCCAAACGAAGTTCCTTGAGATCGTCAACTAACTCCTGCGGTAAGCCTCCGCTTACGAGGGTATTGCCATAACTCTTTCGGTTCAAAGCGTCTGCTACAACATTGGCCTTTCCTGGGTGATTGTGCAACTTCATATCATAATCCTTTATAAGCTCCAACCATCTCCTTTGCCTGAGATTCAGCTCCTTCTGCGTGAAAATGTACTTCACATTCTTGTGATCCGTGTACACATCACATCTGTTTCCAATCAGAAAGTGTCTCCAAGTCTTGAGCGCATGCACTACAGCTGCCAACTCCAAATCATGCGTGGCATAATTCAACTCATGAGGTCAAAGCTGACATGAGGCATATGAAACAACTCTTCCGTCTTGAATGTTTCTTCAACTCCTGAAAACTGGCTTCACATTCCTCGGTCCATTTGAACTTGGTGTCCTTCTTCAACAACTCTGTCATGGGCTTCGCAATCTTGGAAAAATTCTCAATGAATCTCCGATAATATCCCGCGAGTCCTAGAAAACTGCGGATCTCCCCAACTGAGGTGGGTGCCAACCACTCAGTTACAGACTAAACCTTGGTGGGGGTACTGCTATACCTTCTCTCGATCGAACATGTCCAAGAAATCCAACTTCCTTCAACCAAAACTCACACTTGCTAAACTTGGCATACAACTGGTGTTCCCTGAGTTTCTCGAGAACTAAGTGCAAGTGTTCCTTGCGTTCCTCTTCATTCTTAGAGTATACCAAAATATCATCAATGAACACCAGAACAAACTTATCCAAAAACTCCATAAACACCTTGTTCATCATGATCATGAAATAGGAAGGGGCATTTGTCAATCCAAATGACATAACCGTGTACTCATATAGCCCGTACCTTGTGGTGAAAGTTGTCTTAGATATATCCTGTTCTCGGATCTTCAGCTGGTGGTATCCTGATTGCAGATCGATCTTGGAGAATACTTTTGCTCCCTGTAGCTGGTCAAACAAATCATTGATCATCGGTAGTGGGTACTTGTTCTTGATCGTCAGTTCATTCAATGCACGATAATCAACAACCATTCTAAAAGATCCATCCTTCTTCTCAACCAAGAGCACTGGGGCTCCCCATGGCGACGAACTTCGTCGAATGTAAACTTTCTCCAGTAGGTCCTTAATCTACTTCTTAATTTCCTCCAGATCATTTGCGAGCATCCGATACGGTCTCTTCGATATTGGTCCGCTGCCTGGCAACAGCTCTATCAAAAATTCTATGTCTCGATCTGGCGGCATGCCTGGTAGTTCATCTGGAAATACATCTGGGTAATCCTTCACAACTCCAGAGAGAGAATTTACTTGGGTCCTCCTTGGCGCATGCCTAGACACACACTTGATCCTTTTTCCCTCCGGGGTGGTGAGTAAGATTGACTTACTAGCACAATCGATGTTTCCTCCATACTTCGATAACCAATCCATACCAAATATTATATCCAATCCTTGGGACTCCAAAATTATTAGATCTGAGGGGAAAACATGTCTACCTATGGTCAATGGCATCTGAAAACATCCTCTTCTTGCCATATACTCAGCTCCTAGCGAGCTTACCATCATAGGTGTCTTAAGAACTTTGGTGGGTAGCTTATACTTATCCACAAACCCCCTCGAAATGTATGAATGCGATGCACCAGTATCAAAAAGAACGATTGTAGTAAATGACTCAATCAAAAACTTCCTAAAACTGCATCTGGCTGCTCTTCAACCTCCTCCACGTTAACGTGGTTCATCTGTCCCTGTTGAAAGGGTTGGGCTTCTTCACAAAGCTTACATTGCCGTTTACATTCTTTGCTTCGGGGCATTTAGTGGTGTAGTGTCCAGTCTTCCCGCACTTGAAACAAGTAATGTGACTTACATCCTTCTGGGCGAGTGTTGCTAGGTTGGAACGGTTCTGTTCGTTGCTTCCTCCATTCCCATTCTTGGGGCCACCGTGATTATGCCAACTCCCTCCATTGTGGGTATGGCCTCCATGGTTATGAGTGTGTCCTCCCATGTTCGGGGTAAAACGAGGCTTCTGTTGAGCTCCAGAATTATACTTCCCTTGTCCATATTTCCTTTTGCGACTCTCTATCTGCTGCTGCTTCCCTTCAATCATAAGAGTCCTATCTACCAAATCCTGGTAGTTATTAAATGTTGCCACCATCAACTGCATACTCATCTCATCATTCAGCCCTTCCATAAACTTCTCCTGCTTTGCGACATCTGTGGACACATCATCTGGGGCATAGCGGGCGAACTTGCTAAACTCATCCACGTACTGCCCCACAGTACGATTTCCCTAGCATAAGTTGCGAAACTCACACTTCTTCATGCTCATAGCTCCAGTTGAGACATGTGCAGTATCGAAAGCTTGGTGGAACTGATCCGAAGTGACATTGGCTTTGGGAAAAGTGGTTGTGTAATTCTCCAACCATGAGGCTGCTGGTCCATCCAATTGATGTGCGGCAAAGCACACCTTCTCAGCATCTGTGCAACCTGCGGCGGTCAACTCCCTTTCAAATCCTGCGGAGCCAGTCGTCAGCAACAATCGGCACGGTGCTACTGGAAAACACCGGCGGATTCAGCCTCAGAAAACGGGCTAAGTTGTCAACTGGAGGTGGTGGCGGTGGGTTGTTGTTGTTGTTGTTGTTGTTGTTGTTGTTGCTGCTTGCTGTTGTTGTTGTTGTTGTTGTTGTTGTTGTTGTTGTTGTTGTTGTTGTTGTTGTTGTTGTTGTTGTTGTTGTTGTTGTTGTTGTTGTTGTTGTTGTTGTTGTTGTTGTTGTTGTTGTTGTTGTTGTTGTTGTTGTTGTTGTTGTTGTTGTTGTTGTTGTTGTTGTTGTTGTTGTTGTTGTTGTTGTTGTTGTTGTTGTTGTTGTTGTTGTTGTTGTTGTTGTTGTTGTTGTTGTTGTTGTTGTTGTTGTTGTTGTTGTTGTTGTTGTTGTTGTTGTTGTTGTTGTTGTTGTTGTTGTTGTTGTTGTTGTTGTTGTTGTTGTTGTTGTTGTTGTTGTTGTTGTTGTTGTTGTTGTTGTTGTTGTTGTTGTTGTTGTTGTTGTTGTTGTTGTTGTTGTTGTTGTTGTTGTTGTTGTTGTTGTTGTTGTTGTTGTTGTTGTTGTTGTTGTTGTTGTTGTTGTTGTTGTTGTTGTCGTCGTCGTCGTCGTCGTCGTCGTCGTCGTCGTTGTTTTCGTTGTTGTTGTCGTCGTTGTTGTCGTCGTTGTTGTCGTTGTTGTTGTCGTTGTTGTTGTCATTGTTGTTGTTGCCTTGGTTCTGAACTAGTAGCTTCATCAGTGTCCAAAAAAGTAAGGACCTGATGTTTTTATATGTACAGAGACTATAAGTTCTGTACAATAAAACATGACGTCAATTGAAGTGTCTAGACTAGTTGGTAGGCCAATCAGCAAGGAAAGGTGGAAAGCACTGGTGAAAGGAGGTCCTCCAATGTTGTATAGTGGGTGGAGGCAGCCAGTAATGCATCATCGTCTACGTGCTTCTTGTTCTAGATCTTCACCGATCAAAGCAATAGAGAGAAGATGCCAGCTATAGTGCTCCCACTCACTTTCTTGTAGATACAGGCTTCACCGCAAGTCTGTATAAAACCATATGCTTTGATCACTTTATCAAAGCATATATTCCAACTCCGAGATGCTTGCACCAGTCCATAGATGGTTCGCTGGAGCTTGCTCACTTTGTTAGCACCTTTAGGATCGGCAAAAACCTTCTTGTTGCATCATATACAACTCTTCTTCAAGAAGTCCTTTAAGAAATGCAGTTTTGACATCCATTTGCCAGATTTCATAAAATGTGGCAAATACTAACATGATTCGGACAGACTTAAGCATCGCTACGAGTGAGAAAATCTCATCGTAGTCAACATCTTGAACTTGTCGAAAACCTTTTGCGACAACTAGAGCTTTGTAGATAGTAACACTACTATCAGTGTCCGTCTTCCTCTTGAAAATCCATTTATTCTTAATGACTCACCGATCATCGCGCAAGTCAATCAAAGTCCATACTTTGTTCTCATACATGGATCCCATCTCAGATTTCATGGCCTCAAGCCATTTCGCAGAATCTGTGCTCATCATCGCTTCCTCATAGTTCATAGGTTCGTCATGGTCTAGTAACATGACTTCCAGAAAGGATTACTGTCGGTGTCAAAACCGGCGGATCTCGGGTAGGGGGTCCCGAACTGTGCGTCTAAGGCGGATGGTAACAGGAGGCAGGGAACACGATGTTTTACCCAGGTTCGGGCCCTCTTGATGGAGGTAAAACCCTACGTCCTGCTTGATTAATATTGATGATATGGGCAGTACAAGAGTAGATCTACCACGAGATCAGAGAGGCTAAACCCTAAAAGCTAGCCTATGGTATGATTGTATGTTGTCCTACGGACTAAAACCCTCCGGTTTATATAGACACCGGATAGGGCTAGGGTTACACAAGGTCGGTTACAAAGGAGGAGATATACATATCTGTATTGCCTAGTTTGCCTTCCACGCCAAGTAGAGTCCCATCCGGACACGAGATGAAGTCTTCAATCTTGTATCTTCATAGTCCAACAGTCTGGCCAAAGGATATAGTCCGGCTGTCCGGAGACCCCCTAATCCAGGACTCCCTCAGTAGCCCCTGAACCAGGCTTCAATGACGATGAGTCCGGCGTGCAGTGTTGTCTTCGGCATTGCAAGGCGGGTTCTTCTCCAACTTTCAAGTGTTTGTAAGCAGTGTCCGGCTCCATAAATGTTGAACCTCTTGGATTCTGTGCCCAATAAGGGCTATCTCCCACGCGTCGAATGAATACGAGGCGCCAGGGCGTCTTTACATTCGCCCCCTAGCCAGATAAATAAATTGTCTATTAAAGGGATGGGGATTCTTAGATCCAATCCATATCATCCTCCCCAGCGAGAATTCATCAGAGCATGCTTCGGAAAGATCCATTCCAGCATGGCCGACCTCCGCAGCTCCTCCTCCCGCCCCCGTAGCCCTAAGCCCGGTGATTGGGAGAGGTGTTCAGTCCCGCACAGTCGATTAGTTGAGCTGCACACTAAGGGATTTCTCCCTCCGGCGTATATGGTGCCCGTTTGAGCCGGGCTCGCCACCTACAATGGCGGGGCGCAAGCGGAGAGCCTCCCTTGTCCTTCCACGGGGGAATGGGTCTGCCTTGTTCCTTATTTGCTAAGGGGACTCGGATTTCCAATTCATCCATTCCTCCGCGGGCTCCTGGAGTTCTATGGCCTCCAATTACACAATCTCACCCCTGCCTCCATTCTACACGTCGCCGGCTATGTTGCTCTCTACGAGTTGTTCTTGGGCTGCGAGGCTCACTTCGAGCTGTGGAAAAGGCTATTCTGCCTTGTCCCTCGCACACAGAGGGAATCACTTTATCAAGTGGGCGGAGCCGAAATATGGCGCATCGCCGATACCGGATACCTGTCCGGTACCCCAAAGAAGTCGTCCCAAGACTGGCCTTCGGAATGGTTTTATATGGAGGACGTCCCCCTTCCGGACCCTGTTCGGCGAGGTCTGCCTGAGTTCAACAATGCTCCTCTGAAGAAGCGCCGAAGTTGGCACCCACGGAGCCCCCAGGCGGAAGACAACAGAGAAGTCCTCTATCTGATGAACCAGATCAAAGCACTGGCTCGATCAGGATTGACAATAATTGAAGTTATGTCGATTTTCATAATGCGGGGAGTGCAGCCACTCCAATATTGTGGGCACCCCTTGTGGTGTTATAACGGGGTGGATGACGCCACCCGCTATGGGAGTAAGGGTCCGGACAATGCTGCCGCCCTAGTGAAGATTCTGCCCGAACTGTTCAAGGGTGAGGAAGAGGAGTTCACCCGCATCAAGCCACGGGATGGATTCTCCATGTACAATCCTCCAAGTTGGGTAAGATATATCTCCCTGCTCCCATTTTCCCGCATTCTTAGTCGTAAGTATTCACCTTGCCACTTTGCGGCAGGAACCGCGAAAAGCCATAAAGGAGGTCAGTAGCCCTTCCCCACAACCAGAGGACCCTGACTGGGCCCTCGATTCTGGACTTGAATAAGATCCGGTTATCTCCGTGGAACTGATAGACCGACAGTTCTATCAGTTAAGCTGCGATGATGCCCCGGTGGCCATTACGGCCGACTATCCCGGACTGCTCCCTGCATCGCAGGTAAGAAAAATCAAAAAGTCCCAACTCCAAAACTAGGATCCCCTTTTAGGCACTTCACCCACCATATACACATGGCATCTTTTACAGGGAAGGCATTCGGGACGCCCTACCGAACCCGCGGCAACTCGCCAACAAGAGGTATCGAGGCCGGGTAGGCCAAAAAGGAAGGCGGTTAGGACGGAGACACCGGCGCAAAGGTATAGGAAAAACTCTGCTCCGTGGTTGTCGTCTTTCTCAAAATGTAATGACGCCCGCGTTTCTTTAACAGAAAGAACGCTCGCCGGAATATGTCCGGCGATGCTGCCAATCAAGCTTCCACCAGTCGGGCACCAGGACCGGACATGGAGGCAGAAGGCGATATGGGGCAGGCGCCGGATAATCCCCCGACAGAGGATGCAGATAGATTATCCGCTACAAACTCAGAAGTGGAAAGCGCCATGAATCATAGGCGCCGCCGGGCCGTACTCCGCGATGCTTGTTTCTCACCAGAGGCGTTCGACGCCTTCAATTCTGGAGAGGCGTACCTCCGTGCTGCTCAAGATGGTCAAGCTAGAACCACGTATCAGTATGTAAAGGATGTACGGGTGAGTAAATCTGACAATTTATATGTATCAGTAGCCCCTGAGACTTGAAATAGTTAGCAGAACTGATTTAAGGATCATCTTTAATGTGCAGGTTCTTACAGAGAAGAATACTAGGCTGTCCCAGGAGCTGGAGGAATGCAAGACCCAACTAGGGGCCGTTCTTGCCGCATTGCAGGAACAGAAAAAGCCTCCCGCTGGTAACATTTACTTTAAAGAATGGTGGTTACCATATAGTGTGCGGCGTGTCTGCAGATCTAACAATTGATTTTGCAGATGAGTCCGGAGAAAGTCCGGGGGACCAGCATGTTATGCGACAGCTAGAGGCTGGCAAACGCGTGCTGACTAAGGTTATGCTAGAGAAAAATAGTCTCCAAGATGCCAATGTTAAGCTGAGCGTTGAACTAAAAGACGTTCGGGGCCAGCTTGCAGACTCCGAGAAGGAGAATAAGTGGCTTCGGCGCGGCATTTTCAGTAAGTTCGTGAACGAATCCTGTTAAAGGAGTTCGGCGAAGAAGTCGACTAACAATGTCATGTCTGTAGGTATGCTGACGGGTCATTCTGCGGAGGAAATGCCCGGGTCTGCGGGTGATCTTCTGTCTGAGCTGTCACATCTGCACGAACAAGTTCGGCAGGTGATGCAGGGCGTTGCCCAGGCCTTGTGGCCGTCCGTCTCCCTGCTAGAAGGCGTTGCAGAGCTTGCGGAGAAGCTGAAGGGAGCACGGCGGCGCTTCCATTTATGGAAGATATCGGCCTGGCGACAGGGTGCCAGAGAAGCCTGGGCCATGGTGAAGACGCGGTATACCAAGGCAGACCCAAATCACATGGCCGAGGTCGGACCTGTGGGGCCCGACGGAAAAGAGATCCCCGTTAGCTTAGTTTATGGGCAAGTAGAATTAGCCACAAAGTATTCTCAACAGGATTGTAAGCTGGACCACCTGTTGGATGGTATAGAGGAGGAATTTAGTCAGTCCACATGACTATGTAATTAAAGTGACATGTATAATGCCTTCTAGCCGGATTGTAGATCATTTGTCGTTGCGGACCTTTTCGCTTCAACCTCCAGGCCCGATAGTCCGGAGTGAATCCGAATACCCGCTCAGTTATATAAAACCGGGGTATGCGTGGAGACCAGGCGTAGGGGTCATTAGTGCTTTATCAGACAAGTGCCCAACTAGTTATGTTATATTACATGGGTAGTAAGAAACATCTTCCAGGGAGAATAGTTCCGTTAAGGGTTCCTTTCTCTGGGTAAGCATGCCCTAAAGTGCATGTCCGGACTGCGATAAGAAACGCAGAAAAAGCATCTGGGGGCAGATATGGACAATAAATAAAAATCATCTTTTGTTCACCGACCGAATATTCCCTTAAGAGCGCTAGCTTTCGGCTTCACCCAGTCTGAGGTACACATCCGGCTGACCCGGCAGTAATAATCGCAGAGGTGCTCCTCTTATGCCCTAGCCGAATTAACGGGAACGTAGGGCATAAATACAAGAGCTAGGCAACCCAGCTTGGCCAAAACTTAAGTCATATCGATGCATATAATGGTGAAAAAAGCTACATGTGGAAGTATAACACATGTGTTGGACGTGAGGCCTAGATAAATGATTTAAGCTTCTGTAAAGAAGCCCCCAGGTATGAAGAGTGCGGCTAGCGCATCTGTAATGTACAAGCGAGGCACACGGTGACCCTTGAAGGCCTAGAGAAATAATAAGAGAAAAAAAAGGAAGGGAAACAAGATAGATGATGTATATGCAGAAAAATGGACAAAGGGAGGGGACTAACATAGAGTCCGGTGCTAGGCGTAGAATCTTCGGAGCCTGGCTGCATTCCATGGGTTCGGCTCGAGTCGACTAGTCGATGCATCCCGCAGTCGGTACGCTCCACCGGTCAGAACTTGGTCAATAATGAAGGGACCTTCCCATTTGGGCTCGAGGTTGTTCTTTTTCTTATCCGGCAGGCGTAGAACTAGTTCACCAACGTTATAAGTTTTGGCCCATACTTCTCTGCTTTGGTATCTGCGAGCCTGTTGCTGATAAAATGCGGAACGGGCTTTGGTTACATCGCGCTCCTCCTCCAAGGTGTCCAGACTGTCCTGCCAATCGAGCTCGGCTTCTCTTTCTTCGTACATGCGCACTCGAGGTGAGTCATGAATTATGTCACAGGGCAAGACTGCCTCTGCGCCGTACACCATAAAGAACGGTGTATATCCGGTACTACGATTCGGCATGGTCCGCAGCCCCCAGAGTACGGAGTCGAGCTCCTCTACCCAGTGCATGTCAGAGTCCGTTAAGGAACGCACTAATCTGGGTTTAATGCCGCTCATTATAAGACCATTTGCTCGCTCGACTTGACCGTTAGTTTGTGGGTGATAGACTGAAGCATAATCGAGCTTGATGCCCATTTTGCTGCACCAGAGTTTTACCTCGTCAGCCGTGAAGTTCGTGCCATTATCAGTGATGATGCTGTGGGGGACGCCATAATGGTGTACAACCCCGGATATGAAGTCTATTACTGGTCCGGATTCGGCTGTTTTAACAGGTTTGGCCTCTATCCATTTGGTGAATTTATCCACCATAACCAGTAAGTATTTTTTCTTGTGGGTTCCCCCTTTAATGGGTCCAACCATGTCAAGCCCCCAGACCGCAAAGGGCCATGTAATGGGGATTGTTTGGAGGGCGGTGGGTGACATGTGGCTTTGATTTGCAAAGAGCTGGCAACCGGCGCAATGTTGGACCAAGTCCTGTGCGTCTGCCTGGGCTGTTGGCCAATAGAATCCTGTGCGGAAGGCCTTGCTTACAAGGGCCCGGGCTGCGGCGTGATGATCGCCGAGTCCGGCGTGAATTTCTGCCAAAAGATTCCGCCCTTCCTCTTCGGAGATGCACCTTTGAAGGACTCCGGTAGTGTTTTTTTTGTACAATTCTCCCTCATGGACCATGTAGGCCTTGGATCGCCGCACTATGCAGCGTGCCTCATTTTGGTCCTCCGGAAGTTCCTGTCTAGTTAGGTAGGCCAGGAATGGTTTTGTCCACGGGGCAATAATGACCATTATTACGTGGGCTGAAGGTGTTATTTTGGTGGCAGAGCCTCCGATTGTGTCAGAGTATTCAGTATCGGGCATTGTGGCCGGGTCCGGACTATTGTTACCGGTGTCTTCTTCCCATACTACGGATGGCTTGGATAGCCTTTCCAGAAATATGTTGGGGGGACCGTATCGCGTTTTGCGCTGATGCGGGTGAGGACATCCGCCGCCTGATTGTTTTCCCAAGCCACATGGTGAAATTCGAGCCCCTCGAACTGAGCTGACATTTTTAGGATGACATTTCGATAGGCCGCCATTTTCGGATCCTTGGTGTCAAAGTCTCCATTTATTTGGGATATTGCGAGGTTTGAATCCCCACGCACCTCCAGGCGTTGAATGCCCATGGAGACTGCCATCCGAAGACCATGCAACAGAGCTTCGTATTCGGCTGCATTGTTGGAGTCTGTATACAATATTTGCAGTACATATTGAACGGTATCCCCGGTTGGGGATGTCAGGACGACGCTAGCCCGTAGACTGGCCAACATTTTAGAACCGTCTAAGTGCATGATCCAGTTGGAGTATGCGCCGTACTCTTTAGGGAGTTCGGCCTCCGTCCATTCGGCGACGAAGTCGGCCAATACTTGCGATTTAATGGCTTGCCGGGGTTTATATGTTATGTCAAACGGGAGGAGCTCAATGGCCCATTTGGCAATCCGGCCCGTAGCGTCGCGGTTGTTTATAATATCATTAAGTGGCACTTCCGAGGCTACCATAATCGAACACTCTTGAAAGTAGTGTTGTAGCTTCCTGGACGCCATGAATACCGCATAGGCTATCTTTTGATAATATGGGTACCGTGATTTGCATGGAGTGAGGACAGTGGATACAAAGTATACCGACTTTTGAAGAGGGGATTTATGTCCGGCAGCTTCTCGTTCGACGACGAGTACTGCGCTTACAACTTGATGAGTTGCCGCAATGTACAATAGCATTGGTTCGCCAATGTTTGGCACGGCCAGGATTGGGTTGGTTGCCAAAATGGCCTTTATTTCTTCCATTCCGGCTGTGGCAGCGTCCATCCACTCAAAGTGTTCGGTGTGCCGAAGAAGGCGATAAAGGGATAAAGCTTTTTCTCCTAAGCGGGAGATAAAGCGGCTTAGAGCCACCATGCATCCAGTTAACTTCTGGATTTGTTTGAGGTCTGTTGGTGTAGCCAACTGTGACAAAGCTCAGATTTTGGCCGGATTAGCTTCGATACCTCTACTAGAGACAATGAAACCTAGGAGCTTTCCGGCTGGTACGCCGAAAACGCATTTTTCCAGATTGAGCTTGATGTCGTATGTTTGGAGGTTGTCGAATGTGAGCCTCAAGTCGTCTATCAAAGATTTGACGTGTTTGGTTTTAACAACCACATTGTCTACATATGCCTCTACTATTTTGCCGATTTGTTTCTCCAGACATGTCTGAATCATGCGCTGATATGTTGCGCCGGTGTTCTTGAGCCCAAAAGGCATTGTGTTAAAACAGAAGGGACCATATGGTATGATGAATGACGTTGCGGCTTGGTCGGACTCCGCCATCTTGATTTGGTGGTAACCGGAGTATGCGTCGAGGAAACACAATGAGTCGTGTCCTGCGGTAGCATCAATGATTTGATCGATGCGTGGGAGGGGGAAGGGATCCTTTGGGCAAGCTTTATTGAGGTCTTTGAAATCGACACAAAGGCGCCGGGATTTGTCCTTCTTTGGTACCATCACCAGGTTTGCTAGCCAGTCCGGGTGTTTTAGTTCTTTGATGAATCCGACCTCCAATAACTTGGCTAGTTCCTCTCCCATGGCCTGTCTCTTAGGTTCGGAGAAACGCCGAAGAGCTTGCTTGACCGGCTTGAATCCCTTTAGGATATTGAGGCTATGCTCGGCCAGCCTGCGTGGGATTCCTGGCATGTCTGAGGGATGCCAGGCGAATATGTCCCAGTTTTCACGCAGGAACCCTCGTAGTGTGGCGTCCACAGCGGGGCTTAGCTGTGCCCCGGTGGAGGCTATTTTTGTAGGGTCCGTTGGATGGACTTGGAATTTGACTATTTCATCCGGTGGTTTAAAAGAGGTGGACTTGGATCTCTTGTCGAGTATCACGTCGTCCCTGTCCACTGTGGAGCGTAGCATGGTTAATTCCTCGTCCGAGAGGGCTTCGGATAATGCCTCGAGGGCCAATGCGGATGTTTTGTTTTCGACGCGGAGTGCTGTGTCCGGATCGCTGGCGAGAGTGATGACTCTGTTGGGCCCGGGCATTTTGAGCTTCATGTACCCGTAATGGGGTACGGCTTGGAAGATTGTGAATGGCTCCCGTCCTAAAAGAGCGTGATAACCACTGCTGAACGGGCCACTTGGAATGTAATTTCTTCGGACCTGTAATTATCCGGCGTGCCGAATACCACATATAGTGTGATTTTCCCATTACAGCGTGCTTCCCGACTGGGGATGATTCCTCTAAAGGTTGTGCTACTTTGCTCAATGTGGTTCCAGTCTATTTCCACCTTTTGAAGAGTTTCCTCATAGATGAGGTTTAATCCGCTGCCGCCGTCCATGAGTACTTTGGTGAGTCGAAAGTCATCCACTATTGGACCGAGGACCAGTGCGGCTGGTGCTCGGGCTGTTCAGAATTTAGGTTTGTCACTGGCATTGAAGGTAATAGCCGTGTCACTCCATGGATTTATTACTGCTACATGGCAGATTTCGGCCATGCTGCGGAGTGTTCGCTTGCGTCTATTATTTGACACGAAGGTCTCAAAGACCGTTAACACCGTATTGTCGTCCACGGGATGGTGCTCTGTGGTATTTGGGAGAAGTAGATCCTCACCACTTTTGGCCACCTGCCGGAGTATCCAACATGCTCTAAGGTTGTGCGTTGGTATTGTATCTGCTGTACTATGAATTTTGCAGGGTCCGTTGAGCAATCCCTCTAGTACGGTTCCATACCCTGTAGAGGGTTTTTGCTTTTTGGTAGTTGACCCGGGTGTATTGTAATAATGCACCCTTTTGTTTCGGACTGGGTTTGTATTCAGGGCCGGATTATCCCAAAAGTTTATTTCGGTTTTCCAGGCACTTTACAACGCACAGTACTTTCGTACTATGTACGCCAAGTCAGCGAAGCGTGTTATCTCACGATGATTTATGGCGTTAAGGATTCCCTTGTCCGTGCAATTATTGCAGAAAAACAGGATTGCGTCTTCCTCGCGACAGTCCTTAACCTTGTTCATCACAAGAAGGAATCTGGCCCAATAGTGATGTACTGTTTCCTGGGGCTCTTGCCTGATGTGGGAAATATGACTTATGTTTGGGTGGGTGGGTGGAATTGAATCCGAACCCTCACCTGATCTGGGATACAGGGGCCGAGGAATTTCCAATTTTGGAAGTTCCGGTTTCGGGGTGTGACCCGATAATCCTGGCCCGCTGCCTGACTCTAAGTTCAGGGATTGGATGTTGTCCTCCCGCGAACGGGCGTACGGCTCAGAGAGCTCAGGAATCCGGACATAGTTGGTCCTCAAGATGGAGGAAAGGTCGCCGCATTTTTCCTCCACCACTGCAATATGATGGGTGACAGGTGGAGAGTTAATCTCCCTTTGATCGGGTTTAAACCCAATCTGATCATAGTCCGTAGCGACTCCCAAGGCGGCGATGCGATCTAAGAGCTCGTTTAAGGAGGCGAGCTCCATTGGATCCATCTGTTCGGCGAGTGCCGATTTGATGCGGAGGCTGTTTTCGATGACCCGAGAAGTCATCGTCGGCGCGACGGCCGAACAGGTGGTCATGATGAAACCGCCTAGCCGGAAAGTTTGGCCGATAGCCAAAGCTCCCCCGACAGTAGTACCGTCTTTAAAGACGAGACGAGACATCCTTCCTTCTGGCGACGACACAGAGGAACTCTCAATGAAAGCACCAATGTCGGTGTCAAAACCGGCGGATCTCGGGTAGGGGGTCCCGAACTGTGCGTCTAAGGCGGATGGTAACAGGAGGCAGGGAACACGGTGTTTTACCCAGGTTCGGGCCCTCTTGATGGAGGTAAAACCCTACGTCCTGATTGATTAATATTGATGATATGGGTAGTACAAGAGTAGATCTACCACAAGATCAGAGAGGCTAAACCCTAGAAGCTAGCCTATGGTATGATTGTATGTTGTCCTACGGACTAAAACCCTCCGGTTTATATAGACACCGGAGAGGGCTAGGGTTACACAAGGTTGGTTACAAAGGAGGAGATATACATATCCGTATTGCCTAGCTTTCCTTCCACGCCAAGTAGAGTCCCATCCGGACACAAGACGAAGTCTTCAATCTTGTATCTTCATAGTCCAACAGTCTGGCCAAAGGATATAGTTCGGCTGTCCAGAGACCCCCTAATCCAGGACTCCCTCAATTACCATACCACTCTGTTGCGGACCATACTCTGGTTGTCCTACGAGGTTCGGTAGTAATTTGATCTGAAGTTTCATGATCATCATATTAACTTCCATACTAATTGGTCTAGAGATCACTGGAACTGATTTCTGTGATGAACTACTTTCCAATTCAGGAGAAGGTACAATTACCTCATCAAGTTCTACATTCCTCCCACTCACTTCTTTTGAGAGAAACTCCTTCTCTAGAAAGGATCCACTTTTAGCAACAAAGATCTTGCCTTTGGATCTGTGATAGAAGGTGTACCCAACAGTTTCCTTTGGGTATTCTATGAAGACACATTTCTCCGATTTGGATTCGAGCTTATCAGGTTGAAACTTTTTCACATAAGCATCGCAGCCCCAAACTTTAAGAAACGACAGCTTAGGTTTCTAGCCAAACCACAGTTCATATGGTGTCGTCTCAATGTATTTAGATGGTGCCCTATTTAACGTGAATGCAGCTGTCTCTAATGCATAACCCCAACATGATAGTTATAAATCGGTAAGAGACATCATAGATCGCACCATATCTAATAAAGTATGGTTATGACGTTCGGACACACCATTACGCTGTGGTGTTCAAGGTGGCACGAATTTTGTGAAACTATTCCACATTGTTTTTAATTGAAGACCAAACTCGTAACTCAAATATTCGTCTCCGTGATCAGATCGTAGAAACTTTATTTTCTTGTCATGATGATTTTCCACTTCACTCTGAAATTCTTTGAACTTTTCAAATGTTTCAGACTTATGTTTCATCAAGTAGATATATCCATATCTTCTAAAATCATGTGTGAAGGTCAGAAAATAACGATACCTGCCGCGGGCCTCAACACTCATCGGACTGCATACATCAGTATGTATTATTTCCAACAAGTCTGTTGCTCGCTCCATTATTCCGGAGAATGGAGTCTTAGTCATCTTGCCCATGAGGCATGGTTCACAAGCATCAACTGATTCATAATCAAGGGTTTCCAAAAGCCCATCAACATGGATTTTCTTCATGCGCTTTACACCGATATGACCTAAACAACAGTGCCACAAATAAGTTGCACTATCATTATCAACTTTGCATCTTTTGGCATCAATATTATGAATATGTGTATCACTACGATCGAGATCCAACAAACTATTTTCATTGGGTGTATGACCAGCGAAGGTTTTATTCATGTAAACAGAACAACAATTATTCTCTGATTTTAAATGAATAACCATATTGCAATAAACATGATCAAATCATATTCATGCTCAACGCAAACGCCAAATAACATTTATTTAGGTTTAACACTAATCCCGAAAGTATAGGGAGTGTGCGATGATGATCATATCAATCTTGGAACCACTTCCAACACACATCGTCACTTCACCCTCAACTAGTCTCTGTTTATTCTGTAACTCCTGTTTCGAGTTACTAATTTTTAGCAACCGAACAAGTATGAAATACCCATGGGCTACTATAAACACTAGTAAGGTAGACATCAATAACCTGTATATCAAATATACCCTTGTTCACTTTTCCATCCTTCTTATCCACCAAATATTCAGGGCATTTCCGCTTCCAGTGACCATTTCCTTTGCAGTAGAAGCACTTAGTCTCAGGCTTAGGTCCAGACTTGGGTTTCTTCACTTGAGCAGCAACTTGCTTGCCGTTCTTCTTGAAGTTCCCTTTCTTTCCCTTTGCCCTTTTCTTGAAACTAGTGGTCTTGTTAATCATCAACACTTGATGCTCTTTCTTCATTTCTACCTTCATCGATTTCATCATCATGAAAAGCTCGGGAATCATTTTCGCCATCCCTTGCATACTATAGTTCATCACGAAGTTCTACTAACTTGGTGATGGTGACTAGAGAATTCTGTCAATCACTATTTTATCTGGAAGATTAACTCCCACTTGATTCAAGCGATTGTAGTACCCAGACAATCTGAGTACATGCTCACTGCTTGAGCTATTCTCCTCCATCTTTTAGCTATAGAACTTGTTGGAGACTTCATATCTCTCAACTCGAGTATTCGCTTGAAATATTAACTTCAACTCCTGGAACATCTCATATGATCCATGACGTTCAAAACGTCTTTGAAGTCCCGATTCTAAGCTGTTAAGCATGGTGCACTAAACTATCAAGTAGTCATCATATTGAGCTTGCCAAACGTTCATAACGTCTGCATTTGCTCCTGCAAGTGGTCTGTCACCTGGCGGTGCATCAAGGACATAATTCTTCTGTGCAGCAATGAGGATAAACCTCAGATCATGGACCCAGTCCACATCATTGCTACTATCATCTTTCAACTTAGTTTTCTCTAGGAACACATATAAAACATAAGGAAGCAACAACGCGAGCTATTTATCTACAACATTATTTGCAAAATACTATCAGGACTAAGTTCATGATAAATTAAAGTTCAATTAATCATATTACTTAAGAACTCCCACTTAGATAGACATCCCTCTAATCATCTAAGTGATCATGTGATCCAAATCAACTAAACCATGTCCAATCATCACGTGAGATGGAGTAGTTTTCAATGGTGAACATCACTATGTTAATCATATCTACTATATGATTCACGCTCGACCTTTCGGTCTCCAATGTTCCGAGGCCATATCTGCATATGCTAGGCTCATCAGGTTTAACCTGAGTATTCCGCGTGTGCAAAACTGTCTTGCACTCTTTGTATTTGAACGTAGAGCTTATAACACCCGGTCATCACATGGTGTCTCAGCACGAAGAACTTTCGCAATAGTGCATACTCAGGGAGAACACTTATACCTTGAAATTTAGTGAGAGATCATCTTATAATGCTACCGTCGATCTAAGCAAAATAAGATGTATAAAAGATAAACATAACATGCAATCAAAATATGTGACATGATATGACCATCATCATCTTGTGCTTTTGATCTCCATCTCCAAAGTACTATCATGATCTTCATTGTTACCGTCATGACACTATGATCTCCATCGTCTTGATCTTTTATGAACATGTCGTCACATGGTCGTCTCACAAGCTATTGCTTTTGCAACTATTGCTATCGTATAGCGATAAAGTAAAGCAATTACATGGCACTTGCATTTTATGCAAATAAAGAGACAACCATAAGGCTCCTACCAGTTGCCGATAACTTTAACAAAACATGATTATCTCATACAACAATTTATATCTCATCACGTCTTGACCATATCACATCACAACATGCCTAGCAAAAACAAGTTAGACATCCTCTACTTTGTTTTTGCAAGTTTTACGTGGCTGCTACGGGCTGAGCAAGAACCGTTCTTACCTATGCATCAAAACCACAAGGATAGTTCGTCAAGTTAGTGCCGTTTTAACCTTCTCAAGAACCGGGCATAGCCACACTCGGTTCAACTAAAGTTGGAGAAACTGACACCCGCCAACCACCTGTGTGCAAAGCACGTTGGTAGAACCAGTCTTGCGTAATGTCGGTCCGGGCCGCTTCATCCAACAATACCGCCGAACCAAAGTATGGCATGCTGGTAAGCAGTATGACTTGTATCGCCCACAACTCACTTGTGTTCTACTCGTACATATAACATGTACACATAAACCTGGCTCGGATGCCACTGTTGGGAAACGCAGTAATTTCAAAAAATTTCCTATGCACACGCAGGATCATGGTGATGCATAGCAACGAGAGGGGAGAGTGTGTCCACGTACCCTCATAGACCGAAAGCGGAAGCGTTAGCACAACGCGGTTGATGTAGTTGTACGTCTTCACGATCCGATCGATCCAAGTACCGAACGCACGGCACCTCCGAGTTCAGCACATGTTCAGCTTGATGACGTCCCATGAACTCCGATCCAGCAGAGCTTCGAGGGAGAGTTCCATCAGCACGACGGCGTGATGACGGTGATGATGATGCTACTGACGCAGGGCTTCGCCTAAGCACTGCTACGATATAATCAAGGTGGATTATGGTGGAGGGGGGCACCGCACACGGCTGGAATAGATTAATAGATCAACTTGTGTGTCCTAGGGTGCCCCCTGCCCCCGTATATTAAGGAGCAAGGGGAGGTGCTGGCGGCCTCATAGGATGCGCCCCAAGGGGGGAATCCTACTCCTACTAGGAGTAGGTTCCCTTTTTCCTAGTCCAACTAGGAGGGGTAGGAAAGAGGAGTAGGGGAGAAGGAAAGAGGAGGCCGCCCCCCAAAGCCCTAAACCAATTCGGTTTGGGCCTAGGGGGCGCACCCCACACTTCCTTGCTGCCCTCTCTTTACACTAAGGCCCATGAAGGCCCATTGACCTCTCCGGCGAATTCCCGTAACTCTCCAGTACTCCAAAAAATACCCAAATCATTTGGAACTGACGTCTCGACCATTTCGAGACTCCTAATCATGTCCCCGATCTCATCTGGGACTCCGAACTACCTTCGGTACATCAAAACACATAAACTCATAATACCAATCGTCACCGAACGTTAAGCGTGCGGACCCTACGGGTTCGAGAACTATGTAGACATGACCGAGACACGTCTCCGGTCAATAACCAATAGCGGAACCTAGATGCTCATATTGGCTCCTACATATTCTACGAAGATCTTTATCGGTCAAACCGCATAACAACATACGTTGTTCCCTTTGTCATCGGTATGTTACTTGCCCGAGATTCGATCGTCAGTATCTCAATACTTACTTCAATCTCATTACTGGTAAGTCTCTTTATTCGTTCCATAATACATCATCCGGCAACTAACTCATTAGTTACAATGCTTGCAAGCCTTATAGTGATGTGTATTACCGAGTGGGCCCAGAGATACCTCTCCGACCATCGGAGTGACAAATCCTAACCTCAAAATACGCCAACTCAACAAGTACCTTCGGAGACACCTGTAGAGCACCTTTATAATCACCCAGTTATGTTGTGAAGTTTGGTAGCACATAAAGTGTTCCTCCGGTAAACGGGAGTTTTTAGTCATAGGAACATGTATAAGTCATGAAGAAAGCAATAGCAACATACTAAACAATCAAGTGCTAAGCTAGCAGAATGGGTCAAGTCAATGACATCATTCTCCTAATGATGTGATCCCGTTAATCAAATGACAACTCATGTCTATGGTTAGGAAACTTAACAATCTTTGATTAATGAGCTAGTCAAGTAGAGGCATACTAGTGACACGATGTTTGTCTATGTATTCACACATGTATTATGTTTCTTGTTAATACAATTCTAGCATTAATAATAAACATTTATCATGAAATAAGGAAATAAATAATAACTTTATTATTGCCTCTAGGGCATATTTCCTTCACCGGAGAAGCTTGGTATTCCAATGTTCAAATATCTGGTGGCTTCCTTCAAGTGTCGTCCAAAAGGGGTGTCTTCATCCGGTTGAGCAAACTTGTTCCTTGGGCCCGCCATATATAGAGTGGAAGGTGGAGAAGAGTCAAAAATGAGTAGAGAAGAGTGACCTATGGCTCATCTTAGTGGTCACGTCCTACAGTCAGCGTGTGCTCTTATACCATCTTGTGGCGATCCAACCTCAAACGGTCAAATCTCTGTGCATAAGTGTCATCCCTGGATCGGTAATGCTGACACACACAGTACTTGAAGGATTTATAACGAAGTTTAAATCACACACTTATTACATCAAATGTCTCAAAAGAGAACTTATTACAATAATATGGCTTAAGGCCATCTAAATAAGATAACAGCGGAAGGCTTCGAAGGAAAAGCGAGTCCATCAACTCCAACGACATAGCTGAGTGCACGACAACGACCTAGCGCACCTTACTATTCGTCTGAAAAGTCTGCAAGATAATACGTTGTAGCCCGAAATGGGTCAGCACATGGGATATGCTGGCATAATGACATTGTAGAGCAATGAACAAGAATAATTGCTATCACTACATGTATATATGGCTGGTGGAGGCTCTAAGGCTGATGTTTTTGTGAAAAGTCAATTTTCCCTACTGCAAAGGAATAAATTTTATTTAACTATCAAGTTGGTTGTTAAAACATTGAGAAGGTTCCTCCAACTCAATTCCAATTGAACATAATTAACAGCCCAGCAAAATTAATTAAGAGTGATGAGATCAAATCAATAATTTAAGAACTAGATACTCAAGAGTCCATAACCGGGGACACTCCGTAGAGATTTGCACATTTTTCCCCACAAGACTCGATCTCCTCCGTTGAATTTCCCGCACTACATGATGTTTGAGAAACGGATGACCGAGACACAGTCTTTCTGAAGAGGTCCCCTTAACCGATAGATAGGCCGGTACACCTACAATCCCCTACATCAGCTAGCCCATCATGGAAAGGATTCCCACAACTTACTCAACTATGCCAGAGCCCATAATGGCATGTGGCTGCACATGGAAGTTTCTAGCATGAATAATCTTGTGATCCCTTTGACATTGGGGGGAATTCCATAGGGTGATCGCACGGGTACTCCGGGATCCCCTTGGGCAAGCACTGGGTTCTCCAGGTGCCCGGGCAAACCACTGGGTGCTCCAGGGTGCCCCAACCAATCCACCCAGATGTGTATTAAAGTAGCCACCTTAAGTTAACACTTAGATATAAATAACTCTCACATCTTTGACGAATCTCACAAACCAATCCACGTCTACGAGCATAGCAAAGTAGTATAAGCATAACGTAGAAGTAACTCCCATGGTTTGATATAAAAAAGGCAATAGGTTCTACCTCATCATCTACTTCCCAAAACCCACATGTTAAGCAGATCCTACTCATGCAATGTTTGAGGGTTGAAACTAATGCATAAAAACTGGGTAATAAGGGGTATGATCAAAGTGTTACTTGCCTTGCTGACGATTTGAAAACCCTAGAGACTCGTAGTAGCACGCTTCGCACTCCGGTAACTCTATCGCAAACAAATAATAGCATACATAAGCACTCAAGCATAGATGAAAGGGTAAAACTCAGATAAGAAAGTCCAAACTGAAAGTTCAACTGAAGAGCTTCGATTTGCAAAAAGAATCAATCAAATGAGAGCGGCGAAACTCAAACTACGATCAAAAGAAGTTCGAATTAAAATCTGCTTGAAACCAAATTTTAAATTGTCAAAATCATGTTCAATTTGGTTAAATGGAAATAGGGTTTCGAGACGAAGATTTTGGTGTTGGTTTCACTGGATTTGGACAAACGGTTGAAAAGTTGCGGGCATTTGAAGATCAGGGGCTAATCTGCGATAAAAATAATCACGGATAGGTCCCTGGCTGAAAATAAAATAAAAAGAAAAGACTAAGGAACAAACGTTCGCTAGCAGAGATGAACGAACGAACACGTTCACGAACAGAGGCAATTGGGTGAACGTTCGCTAATTAGCGAAACCGAAAAAACCGATCCAAGACGAAAAACAAAAAAACTAGGCGACAGCGGCGGGTTTTACCGGTTCCTCGAAAAAACCGACAACGGCGAGGTGGGATTTTGGCGGGGCTCTGGCGAGGCAAACGGCGGGGCAGGGCGGCATTGCGGGCGGTGGCACGGCAGGCGGCGGCGAGCGCGGCAGGCGGCAGTGGCGCGGCTGCTGCTGCTACTATGCTAGAAGGCGGCGGGCGGCGCCGGTGTGGGGAGAGGGGCCGGGGGCCTCGACTTATAAAGCCTCGGGGGGGGGGGGGCTTCTTGCGCAAGGGGGCGGCGGTGGCAGAGTCCGGTTCAGACTCTAGTTGGAGTCCGCCGGCGGCACGGCGCGGGAGGCGGCGACACAGGCGGGCCGACTTGTTCGGCCTTTTTTTAAAAAAAATTCCACCGAAAACAAAAATCCTAATAAAATATAAAAAATCCTAAAAATGCCAAAAAACAATTTTCACCATGTAACTAAAATATTTAGAACAAAGTGAACATTTTTCTGGCCTAATAATGTAGTTTTGAAAAAATGCATATTTTTCTATTTCAAATAAAATATTTATTTAATTTTAATATTTTTCCTCCAATATTCCCCTCTGATTTTGGAGAAGCCATTTTATCTCCTCTCATTTATTTTAATATTGGAAATATTTCATAGAGAAAAATTATTAAAATAAAAAATGATCCTCTTTTCAAATTTGAGAAAATTCAAATATGAAAATAAATGAAATCTCCAACTCTCTCCTTGGGTCCTTTAGTTGCTTAAGATTTCTGGATCACAACCAAAATGCAAATAAAATATCATATGCATATGATGACCTATGTATAACATCCAAATTGAAAATTTGGATGTTACATGACATGTAACTTCTCTCCTCTATGGATAATAAGCATCTAGAGAAGCTTAAGGTGTGCATTCTCTCTTATGTGATAGGCTTTGGTGTACTCTCTCTCCTCCTTTGACATCAATTTCCAAGAAGGGATCTTCTAGAGCATGAGTCAATTAGGTTTGCTCCTTGAGTCACATTACAAAGCAACATGTAATATAAGATGTTGGTAGAGGACAAGAATCATCAAGTGAAGCTGGAACAAATATGCAGGATGCAAATGGCAAAGTGTTTTCTCAGCATTGAAATTGGTAACACCGAGCCTTTTTCTTCGGTGGCACTGAGTTGTTTCGATTTAGCTGAAAGAAACAAACCGGTGAGGCCAAATTCAACACAAAGAGAAAGTAATTGTCATCTCAGCTCTCTAGGCAAATAAGATCTCACAAAGATTTGCAAGGAATTAACTGAAAGATTTGCAATGAATTGGATGCAGGGAATGCAAAACATAAAAAGAAAAGAAGTCTAGATGAAGTTTTTTTGAAAAGGGAAACAAACATGCAAGAGACAAATGCAAGAACACAGAAAGACACTAGAGAATTTCATCTAGAATTGGTCGGCGACAAAGTCACCTATGTTAGAGTATATTGACTTAGGAGTCAAGTGAAGGCACTTGATCATAGGTCATACTCACCGTTTAAGCTAAAAATGGGGTTGCCGATTTTCGTTTAAGCATTTTGATGTATTCACATCCTGTTGAGCTGCTTTGACCCACGCCTTGGGGTAAAGCTTCTCTAAGATGGAATAACATACCTTGGGTGGTGTTGTTCATCTTGATCATGTAGTTGAACTTGTGTGGGATGCTCAAGGTTGATGTAGCTCATCAAGAATTGGGAGCACCACTTGTAGTTTGAGTTCATCTACCTACATGGGTTAGTTTTGCAAGGAAGAGCACTTGTGTATCCAAAATGACAATCATGAAATTTGATATCAAATGAAATTCTATATATAGAAATTGTTAAAGGATATATTGAAAGAATTCATGCTTCCTTGACTTCAACCACCATATTGTAGAGACTTGGTGATGTAGAGATTGCTTAAGATATGATGAGTTGCAATCTCATAGACTTAGATTCATCCAAGTACCTACAAGGGTTAGATAGAATGCAAGGGTACAAGTATAGATCCAAGACATATGATCGTCATCATTAGAGAAACATCAAAGATTAGTCAAAGGCTCATGCATTGCATGTATCCAAATGGAGTTCCTGCTCCATGTTTGAGGAGTCAATGATGTTCAATTCACCTCTCAAACGGTTTCTCATCAAGCGGTTTGGTGAATATATCCACCAATTGCTTATTGCTACGAACGTGCTTAAGTTCAATGTCTCCTTTAGCAACATGATCACGAATGAAATGATGACGAACTTCAATATGCTTAGTTCAAGAATGTTGCACGGGATTGTGAGCAATCTTAATAGCACTTCCATTTTCACAAAGAAATGGAACGTGTTTCACATGTATCCCATAATCTTTAAGAGTTTGGGTCTTCCAAAGTAATTGAGCATGACATGAACCGACGACAATGTATTCTGCTTCGGCGGTGGATAAGGATACTGAGTTTTGTTTCTTAGAGGACCAAGACACAAGAGATCTACGAAGAAATTGACAAGTACCCGAAGTGGACTTTCTATCAACCTTGTCACCGGCATAGTCCGAGTCGGAGTAGCCAACGAGATCAAAAGAGGACCTCTTAGGATGCCAAATGCCAAAATTTGGTGTATGAATTAAGTATCTCGCTATCCTTTTCACAACCTTAAGTTGGCATTCTTTGGGAGCCGCTTGATATCGTGCACACATGCACACACTTAGCATAATATAGGGACGGGAGTCACATAGATATAACGATGAACCAATCATAGAGCGGTAAACCTTTTGGTCAACTGGTTCGCCATCCTTTGTCAAGTCAAGATATCCACTAGTAGGCATGGGTGTATTCATACCTTTGCATTCTTGCATGTTGAACTTCTTGAATAAGTCCTTGCTATACTTTGTTTGGGAAACAAAGGGACCCTCCTTAGTTTGCTTGATTATAGACATCTCAAACTTCTCCAACATTAGCCTTCCCAACTTTTCACTAATATGAGGGTTAGTCGAACCAAATATGATATGATCCACATAAATTTGGCAAACAAAAAAATCACCATTAACCCTTTTAGTAAAAAGTGTTGAATCAAATTTTCCAATATCAAAGCATTTTTCAATAAGGAACTTGGTCAAGCATTTATACCACGCTCTAGGAGCTTGTTTAAGACCATAAAGAGCTTTGTGAAGTTTGTAAACATGGTCAGGTTTCTTAGGATTAACAAAGCCGAGAGGTTGCTTAACATAGACTTCCTCCTCAATTTCACCATTTAGAAAATCACTTTTAATTTCCATTTGATACAATGTGATATCATGACGATTGACATAAGCAAGTAAGATGCGTATGGAGTCAAGTCTAGCAACAGGGGCATATGTCTCATCATAGTCCATACCTTCGACTTGAGTGTAGCCTTGAGCGACAAGATGGGCCCTGTTGTGTACAACTTGTCCATCTTCATCTTTCTTATTCCGAAACACCCATTTGGTACCAATGATGTTGTGGTTGTTGTCGGGCTTCTCAACCAATGTCCACACTTGGTTCCTCTCAAAATTGTGTAGCTCTTCATGCATGGCATTTATCCAATCCGTATCTTCTAGTGCTTCTTCAACCTTCATAGGTTCAATGCTAGAGATGAATGAATAATGTTCACAAAAATTAGACAAACGAGTTTTAGAGCGAGTAATTCTCCTGGTTTGAATACCATCAAAGATTTGTTCAACGGGATGGTCTCTTGAGACTCTTGCTCTAACTCGTGAGAGCTTTTGTTAGAGTCGGGGTGGAACATCTTCTTCATCATCTTGTTCTTCCTCTTGTCCTTCTTTGTTGTTGGTGTTGTTGTTCTCTTGTGTAGGTGGAGAAGGAGGTTGATGAGGTTCATCTTGGTGTACTTCCTCGTTTTCTTCATCTTGGCGTGTCCCACTCGTGGATGCCTCCGAGTCAACTCGTGGTTCACCTTGTCATGAGGTAGAAGCTTCCACTTGGGCAGAGGAGGTACTCTCCTTCACCTCTGTTGGACGAATCTTGCCAATAGACAAGTCTTGGATTGCTTCCGAAGGGTCTTTGTCTCCTACATCAATTGGCAATTGCTCTACTTGCGAGCCGTTAGATTCGTCAAACTTCACATCTACCATCTCTTCAACCTTTCAGGTGAAATTTTTGTAGACACGGTAAGTGTGAGAGTTTGAGCCATAACCGAGAAGGAAACCTTCATGAGATTTAGGAGCAAATTTTGAGTGATGATGCTTATCAAGAATATAGCACTTTGAGCCGAATACTCAAAAGTATCCAACTTGGGGTTTGTTACCAGTGAGAAGCTCGTATGTCGTCTTGCCGAGTAGCTTGTGAAGATATAGACGATTTGTTGCATGACAAGCTGTCTTAACCGCTTCCACCCAAAAGTGTTTTAGCGGCTTGTGCTCATCAAGCATCATTCTCGCCATCTCAATAAGAGTCCGATTCTTCCTCTCAACAACTCCATTTTGTTGTGGCGTGTACATAGCCAAGAACTCATGTGTAATCCCTTCTTCGTCAAGAAAGGTGTCCACATTGGCGTTCTTGAACTCCGTTATGTTGTCATTGCAAACCTTCTTGATATTCACTTAAAATTGATTTTGGGCCTTCCTAGTGAAGTTCTTGAAGATCTTTTGGACCTGCGATTTATCATCAAGAAAGAACACCCACGTAAATCTTGAAAAATCATCGACCATGACTAAGCCAAACGAGTTTCCATCGTGACTTTTATAGGCGTTTGGACCAAAGAGATCCATATGAAGTAGCTTGAGAGGTCTTCTCATGGTCATGATGTTCTTCACGGGGTGCTTCCTCCAACCTGTTTTCCTGCTTGATAAGCACTGCACAATCTATCCTTGTCAAATATAACATCTTTCACTCAAAGGATATGATCACCTTTAATGAGCTTATCAAGATTTCGCATGCCCACGTGACCTAACCTTCTATGCCACAACCAACCCTTAGAGATTTAGCAATTAAGCAAGTTCTAGGTTGAGCCTTTTTAGTGAAATCAACAATGTATAGATCACCTCTATGTATACCGGTAAAGACCATTTTATGATTATATCTACGAAACACTTGGCAATCCACTTCAGTAAATAGGACACTGAATCCAAAGTCAGCTAGTCTAGATATAGAAAGTAAATTGTAGCCAAGAGATTCAAATAGTATAACATTTTGGATGGAGCTGTCATGTGAGATGGCCACCTTACCAAGGCCAACCACCTTACCCTTTGAGTTATCACCAAAAGTGACATACTTTCGAGGGCCGTCGTTTTCAGTAAGCTCACGAAACATATCCTTGTATCCGGTCATGTGATCAGTACATCCACTATCAAGAACCCATTCCTTTCCTCTAGCCATGTAGCCGCAAAGATTAGCCATAAGACCAAAATGTCTCATAGACTCATCAAGATCAAGATCACTATCATCATCCTCATCATAGTATCCATGTTCAACATCATGTTGTAATTGATCATTTCCTAGAGAGAGTGATTCATTAGATATATGATCATGACAATGTTCATCTTTATGAATTCTAATGACTTCTGAAATGAAGTTGCTAATGATTCCAACATATCGTTTGGCATGCATAAGGTCACGAAGCTCAAATAAACAAATGCCAAACTTAGGATCATTGGAATTCATCTTACTCAAAGCAATAGACTTGTGAAGAATCTCATCTAAGTTTTGCAAGGAATAGTTTGGAAATTGTTCCTCGAGAAATCTCCATATGGTGTAAGCACAATAAAGAGTAGGCAAGCAAACTATCAAGTTTCCTGGCAAATCTCTAGTAATAAGATTGACAGTTCTAAGGTTGCGGATCATGTCAAGAGACTCATCGGGAGTAGGATGTAAATGATCTACAAGGGGTGCACAAGGTCTAGTAATGTACTTGTTCAAATATCAAGCATCTCATTTTTCCAAGCATGGCAGAACTCTCCATCAAGTATAGGCACTCTATGTCTAAAACTCCCCATCGTAGACTCATCCATCTTCCTCCAATGGTGACTAAACCAAACCAATCGAGACCAAACCTTTGATACCAATTGAAAGGATCGAGAAGAGGTGTCTAGAGGGGAGGGGGTGATTAGACCCTCAACAAAGAAAAGTAGCAGTTTTTAAGTTCTTCAAGTTAAGTGGAGTTCTAGCACAAGTTTAAACATTCACAATACATTTCAAGCAAGCATGTCAAGAGTGTCGGGGTATGGGGTCCCGGCAAACCCTTAAGGTTAGAACACTTGGGTGCGCGCGAAGTCTTTCCCTCCAACCGATCTACGCTCTAGCTCGCTAGGATCTTGTGGACGAACTCGACGAACTCACAACACAGAAAGACACGGGGTTTATACTGGTTCGGGCCACCGTTGTGGTGTAATACCCTACTATAGTGTGGTGGTGGTGGTGGATTGCCTCTTGGGCTGATAAACAGTACAAGGGAAGAACGCCTCCTGAGGTTGAGGTGTTCTTGTGCATATGAACTCGCGTGTGTCTCTCTTCAGCTAAGGTCAGTTCATCCCTCGAGCTCCCCTCCCACTCCACTGTGGTGGCTAGTCCTATTTATAGAGGCGCTGGTCCACTTCCCAAATATCGAGCGGGAAGGGAGCCAACAATGGCGGGTTAATTTGAAGGGGGACAACTAGTACAAGCTATCCTGACAAAAGTAGTCTTCGCGTGCACAAAGTTCTAGTGGTGATGCTGTTCTGGGCTCCACGATGACCTCCATCTTGCATTCCTCGGTCTTGGTCTTGTTGCACCAAAATGGCAACCTTTGCCTGAGGCCTTGGTACTCCGTGGCTGTGCTTGCCCCCTTTGCACCAAAGAGGAAACAAGGACGCTGTCCACGCTGGTGCCTGCCTGGCGCCCGCCTGGTGTCGATCGTCACGGCTCACGTCACGAGAACCTTGTGAGGTTCGCCTCGCCTTGATATCTCCGCTCCTCGTGAGCCTGCCTGGCTAGGCCACTCCAGAGGAGGTCTTGCATCGTCCGCCTCATGAGGCTTGGCCCCTCGCGAGGGTCTTGGGTGCTTTGTTGGTGAAGATGGGTCATACGGCCTGTTGGCTCAGCCACGCCGCGGGCCATAGGCAGGCAAGTCTGGGGACCCCCGTTCCCAGAACGCCGACAGTAGCACCTGGGCACAAGGTGCGCACGGGCTTGGCTTCGCGGTGAAGCTAAGGGTCAAGCTCGAAGCACCGCGGGCCCCCAAAGCCTCTGCTTCCCCACGCCGCTTCGACGACTGCACGACTTGACAAGTCCCTGCGACATGAAAGGGAAACCATCATTACCTGTGATCGTGGGAGATGCCGGTTGGCCTTCTCTTGCTATAAATGGGGAGGGGGCGGAGCCCCCGTCGCCCATCTCTTCCTTGCTTGCTTCCTCCTTCTCGCTCCACTGCTTGCTCCAATGGCTCAGCTCGAGCGCGATGAGCGTCCGATATGGAGAAGACGGAGCGACGAAGCGACGAACTGATGGAAGGGAAGCTATGGCGCACCCCTACCTGGCGCGCCAAATGTCGGGGTATGGGGTCCCGACAAACCCTTAAGGTTCGAATACTGGAGTGCGCGTGAAGTCTTTCCCTCCAACCGATCTACGCTCTAGCTCGCTAGGATCTTGCGGACGAACTCGACGTACTCACAACACAGAAAGACACGGGGTTTATACTGGTTCGGGCCACCATTGTGGTGTAATACCCTACTCCAGTGTGGTGGTTGTGGATTGCCTCTTGGGCTGATAACCAGTACAAGGGAAGAACGACCTCCCGAGGTTGAGGTGTTCTTGTGCGTATGAACTCGCGTGTGTCTCTCTTCAGCTAAGGTCAGTTTGTCCCTCGAGCTCCCCTCCCCCTCCACTGTGGTGGCTAGTCCTATTTATAGAGGCCCTGGTCCTCTTCCCAAATATCGAGCGGGAAGGGAGCCAGCAATGGCGGGCTAATTTGAAGGGGGATAGCTAGTACAAGCTATCCTGACAAAAGTAGTCTTCGCCTGCACAAAGTTCTGGTGGTGACGCCATTCTAGGCTCCACGATGACCTCCGTCTTGCAGTCCTCGGTCTTGGTCTTCTTGCACCGAAATGGCAACCTTTGCCTGAGGCCTTGGTACTTCGCGGCTGCGCTTGCCCCCTTTGCACCAAAGAGGAAACAATGACGCTGTGCGCGCTAGCGCCCGCCTGGTGTCGATCGTCATGGCTCACGTCATGAGAACCTCATGAGGTTCACCTCGCCTTGATATCTCCGCTCCTCGTGAGCCTGCTGGCTAGGCCACTCCAGAGGAGGTCTTGCATCGTCCGCCTTGCGAGGCTTGGCCCCTCGCGAGGGTCTTGGGTGCTTTGTTGGTGAAGATGGGCCGTACGGCCTGCTGGCTCAGCCACGCCGCGGGCCGCAGGCAGGCAAGTCTGGGGACCCCCGTTCCCAGAACACCGACAAAGAGTATATGAGTAGCGGAGAGTAAAGCATGCAAATTGCAAGAAAGTAAAGGGATGGGATTGGGGTGTGCGAACGCAACTAGAGACACGGAGATTTTTGGCGTGGTTCCGATAGGTGGTGCTATCGTACATCCACGTTGGTGGAGACTTCAACCGACGAAGGGTAACGGCTGCGCGAGTCCATGGAGGGCTCCACCCATGAAGGGTCCACAAAGAAGCAACCTTGTCTATCCCACCATGGCCATCGCCCATGAAGGACTTCCCTCACTTGGGTAGATCATCACGAAGTAGGCGATCTCCTTGCCCTTACAAACTCCTTGGTTCAACTCCACAATCTTGGCGGAGGCTCCCAAGTGACACCTAACCAATCTAGGAGACACCACTCTCCAAAAGGTAATAGACGGTGTGTTGATGATGAACTCCTTGATCTTGTGCTTCAAATTATAGTCTCCCCAACACTCAACTCTCTCTCATAGATTTGGATATGGTGGAAATATGATTTGAGTGGAAAGCAACTTGGGGAAGGCAAGAGATCAAGATTCTTGTGGTTGGATTGGAATGTCTTGGTCTCAACACATGAGTAGGTCGTCCTCTCTCAAAAAATGAATGCTGGAAGTGTAGGCACGTTCTGATTGCTCTCTCCATGAATGGAGGAAGGGTGGAGGGGTATATATAGCCTCCACACAAAATCTAGCTATTACACACAATTTACCAAACTCGGTGGGACTGAATAGTGAAACTCGGTCAGACCGATATGGTTCAAAATGTAAACGTTAGAGTTTTTGGTGGGACCGACATGATCTACTCGATGGGACCGATTGTTCTAGGGTTTGGGTAAAACCTAAACTCGGTTTGACTGATTACACAAACTCGGTGAGACCAATTTGGTAATAAGCAAACACAGAGTTGGTCAAGCAAACTCCGTGGGACCGACTGCATATTTCGGTGGGACCAAAATAATTGCAACCGGCAACAGAGAGTTTGCAAGCCCATCTCGATGAGACCGAGATCCCATCGGTGAGACCGAACTAATTAGGGTTTCTAGAAGTGGCTTTGTCAAATGAACTCGGTGGCACCGGATAGATCAAATTGGTGGGGCCGAGTTTGACTTTAGGTTTGGGACATATCTGGAAATGATAAAGTGGTTGATGGCTTTTGGAGCATATCACTAAGCATTTTGAGCAAGCAAGCCATTAAGCAACACCTCATCCCCTTTTAATAATATTGGCTTTTCCTATGGACTCAATGTGATCTTGCATCACTATAATGAAAATGTAGAGTCTTGAGCTTTTGCCAATCTTTGTCCTTAGCATCTTGAAACGGTTCCACAACCTCTTGTCCATGCCACTCCACTGTTGAACTTATTTGAAATATACTAGATAAAAATATTAGTCCAACAAGAGATATGTTGACATTAATTACCAAAATCACCCAGGGAGCACTTGTGCTTTCAGGGGTGCTTGGAGCTGATCTCGGGGTGGCTTCAGGCTGGCTCATCCGTCAGGATGACCTGGGGTCAGGCCGAGGTCGCCGTCACAGAGGGCAGGAGGCAAGCCAGCGAGGCTGCATCGGCTCGTGATGTGGCGCTGACCGACGCAGCATCTGCCAAGGAGCGCTGCCGCATGATGGAGGCCGAGGTGAAGGCCCTTCGCGACGAGCAGGCCGCCCGCACCCATCAGCTCAAGGAGCAGGAGGAGCTGAAGGCCCGGGAGACTGCGCTCGCCGACCGCGACACCAAACTGGACCAGGCAGCCCAGGAACATGCTGTAGAGCGGAGCCGCCTGGGGAAGCTGAAGGAGGAGCTGGAGGCGGCCTAGGCGTCCCACGCCAAGCTCATCTCCGAGGAGAAGGCCGGGCTGGAGGCTAGGGAGAAGTCCCTCGCCGTGGTTGAGTAGGTGGCAGCCGCAGGGCGCGACACCTTCGGCTCCCTCGATTCGAGGTCGAGGGCGGCGCTGTAGGACCTTTATGGGGAAGGGTACTAGAAGCCGCTGGCGACTCCAGAGGAAGGCCCCGCCGGGCTGCTCCCCAAGCTTACCGCGGCACTCAAGGGCATCGTCGTTAGAGTGGGCCCCATGGTAGAGGGAGAGGTTCCCGCACTCTTTACCTTGGCCGCGACACACATCTTCAGCGACCTCCACCTTCGGGACCCCAGCTTCAACCTTGGCGTGCTGCTCGAACCCATGGCCCCTGAGCTTCACGACGCCACCAAGGCCATATGGAAGTTGGTGTTGGCCCTGCTGTAGAAGTTACTTTGCGTCGACCCCGTGATCGTGGCTGGTGGCAAGGACGACGGTAGCGTTGTTGATGACAGGCCTCCGCAGGCGAGCGACGACGGTGTCCAAGGCTGAAGAAGAGGCTCGAAGGCGATGCTTCACCCTGTTTTAACCCTGCAACATTAATCGAGCCTTGTGGAGGCGTAAAAACTTGTACTTTGAGTTTCAAGAGACAATATGTTTTTTTAATAATTTCCTAGGATTTCACGACTTCCTTTTCACTTGCTTTAGTGTTCTGCGTTGGTAGGGCCCGGCCCCGCGCATACTTCAGCCGCCGTTGGGGCGTCCAGATCACCAGGATGAGACCAAGGGGTGAGGGGCTACGTGACCAGTTAGGCCCCTGAGTCGCGATGCTCAGGGGTCCCCCTTGACGTACGAACAACCTTCCATACCTTTCCTTGTCGGGCTCTCACTCGGGAGGGGCACGCGAAGACTAGATCTGAGGGACCTAGCGAGGTGGCATACGCCAGGCGTGACCTGAGCATATCCCCCATGCCCCGCCCCCTCGCGTGACTCTCCCAAGGGGAAAGCGGCGCGGTGAGGCTGAGCAGCAAGCCTAGTGGCTCTCCTGAGGTTACTGCAGCCGTTAGGCTGCCCTCAGTTGTTTATTCACCAGCGCGGAGCATTGTGCTTCTGCTCTTTCACGGGCATAGCCGCTCCTCGACTATGTCGTCCGCCAGCGCAGAGCATGGGGCTTCCACTAGTACGTGGGTGGGAGCATGCTACCTCTTGAGTTTTCCCTTGAAGAGGAAAGGGTGATGCAACAAAGTAGCGTAAGTATTTCCCTCAGTTTTTGAGAACCAAGGGATCAATCCAGTAGGAGGCCACACGCAAGTCCCTCGTACCTACACAAACAAGTAAGAACCTCGCAACCAACGCGATAAAGGGGCTGTCAATCCCTTCACGGTCACTTATGAGAGTGAGATCTGATAGAGATGATAAGATAATATTTTTGGTATTTTTATGATAAAGAGTAAAAGTAAAGATTGCAAAATAAAAGGTAATGGAAATAGTTTGTTGACGGAAGATTAATATGATGGAGAATAGACCTGGGGGCCACAGGTTTCACTAGTGGCTTCTCTCAAGATAGCATAAGTATTACGGTGGGTGAACAAATTACTGTCGAGCAATTGATAGAAAAGCGAATAACTATGAGAATATCTAGGCATGATCATGTATATAGGCATCATGTCTGCGACAAGTAGACCGACTCCTGCCTGCATCTACTACTATTACTCCACACATCGACCGCTATCCAGCATGCATCTAGAGTATTAAGTTCATAAGAACAGAGTAACACATTAGGTAAGATGACATGATGTAGAGGGATAAACTCAAGCAATATGATATAGACCCCATCTTTTTTATCCTCGATGGCAACAATACAATACGTGTCGTTTCCCTTTCTGTCACTGGGATCGAGCACCGCAAGATTGAACCCAAAGCTAAGCACTTCTCCCATTGCAAGAAAGATCAATCTAGTAGGCCAAACCAAACTGATAATTCGAAGAGACTTGCAAAGATAACCAATCATGCATAAAAGATTTCAGAGAAGAATAAAATATTGTTCATAGATAGACTTGAACATAAACCCACAATTCATCGGATCTCGACAAACACACCGCAAAAAGAGTTACATCGAGTAGATCTCCAAGAAGATCAAGGAGAACTTTGTATTGAGATTTAAAGAGAGAGAAGAAGCCATCTAGCTAATAACTATGGACCCAAAGGTCTGAAGTAAACTACTCACACATCATCGGAGGGGCCATGGAGTTGATGTGGAGGCCCTCCGTGATCGATGCCCCCTCCGGTGGAGCTCCGTAAAAGGCCCCAAGATGGGATCTCTTGGGTACAGAAGGTTGCGGTGGTGGAAATAGGGTTTCATGGTGCTCCTGGATGTTTTCAGGGTATATGAGTATATATAGGAGGAAGAAGTAGGTCGGCTGAGCCACGAGGGGGGAGGGCACGCCCAGGGGGGTAGGCGCGCCCCCTGCCTCGTGGACTCCTTGTTCGTTTCTTGACGTCCACTCCAAGTCCTCTGGATCACGTTTGTTCCAAAAATCATGTTCCCGAAGGTTTCATTCCGTTTGGATTCCGTTTGATATTCCTTTTCTGCAAAACACTAAAATAGGCAAAAAAACAGCAATTTGCACTGGGCCTTGGGTTAATAGGTTAGTCTGAAAAATAATATAAAATTGTAAAATGAAGCCCATTAACATCCAAAACAGATAATATAATAGCATGGAACAATCAAAATTATAGATACGTTGGAGACGTATCAAGCATCCCCAAGCTTAATTCCTGCTTGTCCTCGAGTAGGTAAATGATAAAAACAGAATTTTTGATGTGGAATGCTACCTAACATAATTCTCGATGTAATTCTCTTTATTGTGGCATGAATATTCAGATCCGAAAGATTCAAGAGAAAATTCTAATATTGACATGAAAATAGTAATACTTCAAGCATACTAACTAAGCAATTATGTCTTCTCAAAATAACATGGCAAAATAATGTTCATCCCTACAAAATCATATAGTTTTGTCATGCTCCATTTTTGTCAAACAAGAATGCTCTCATCATGCACAACCCTGGTGACAAGCCAAGCAATTATTTCACACGTTAGTAATCTCAAACTTTTTTCAACTTTCATGCAATACATGAGCGTGAGCCATGGATATAGCACTATGGGTGGAATAGAATATGATGATGGGGGTTATGTGGAGAAGACCAAAAAGGAGAAAGTCTCACATTGACGTGACTAATCAATGGGCTAGGGAGATTCCCATCAATTGATGTTAATGCAAGGAGTAGGGATTGCCATGCAACGGATGCACAAGAGCTATAAATGTATGAAAGCTCAACAAAAGAAACTGAGTGGGTGTGCATCCAACTTGCTTGCTCATGAAGACCTAGGGCATTTGAGGAAGCCCATTGTTGGAATATACAAGCCAAGTTCTATAATGAAAAATTCCCACTAGTATATGAAAGTGACAAAACAAGAGACTCTCTATCATAAAGATCATGGTGCTACTTTGAAGGACAAGTGTGAAAAAAAGGATAGTAGCATTGCCTCTTTTTTTGGGCCTTCTTTTTTTATTTGTCCTTTTTTTATTTGGGACAATGCTCTATTAATGATGATCATCACACTTCTATTTATTTACAACTCAATGATTACAACAAGATGCTAGAACAAAGTATGACTTTATATGAATGCCTCCGGCGGTGTACCGGGAAGGGCAATGAATCAAGAGTGACATGTATGAAAAATTATGAACGGTGGCTTTGCCACAAATACGATGTCAACTACATGATCATGGAAGGCAATATGACAATGATGATGTGTGTCATGATAAACGAAACGGTGGAAAGTTGCATGGAAATATATCTCGAAATGGCTATGGAAATGCCATAATAGGTAGGTATGGTGGCTGTTCTGAGGAAGATATAAGGAGGTTTATGTGTGACAGAGTGTATCATATCACATGGTTTGGATGCACCGACGAAGTTTGCACCAACTCTCAAGGTGAGAAAGGGCAATGCACGGTACCGAAGAGGCTAGCAATGATGGAAGGGCGAGAGTGCGTATAATCCATGGACTCAACATTAGTCATAAATAACTCACATACTTATTGCAAAAATCTACAAGTCATCAAAAACCAAGCATTACGTGCATTCTCCTAGGGGGATAGATTGGTAGGAAAAGACCATCGCTCGTCCCCGACTGCCACTCATAAGGAAGACAATCAAACAACACCTCATGTTTCAAATTTGTTACACAACGGTCACCATACATGTATGCTACTGGACTTGCACCCTTCAACACAAGTATTTCTCATATTCACAACTACTCAACTAGCACACTTTAATGTTACCACATTTATATCTCAAAACAATTATCAAGTATCAAACTTCTCTTAGTACTCAATGCACTTTTCATGAAAGTTTTTATTATACTGATCTTGGATGCCTATCATATTAGGACTAAATTCATAACCAAAGCAAATTGCCATGCTGTTCTAAGGGACCCTCAAAATAATATAAGTGAAGCATGAGAGATCAATAATTTCTATAAAATAAAACCACCACCGTGCTCTAAAAGATATAAGCGAAGCACTAGAGCAAAATTATCTAGCTCAAAAGGTATAAGTGAAGCACATAGAGTATTCTAATAAATTCCAATTCATGTGTGTCTCTCTCGCAAAAGGTGTGTACAGCAAGGATGATTGTGGTAAACTAAAAAGCAAATACTCAAATCATACAAGACGCTCCAAGCAAAACACATATCATGTGGCAATAAAAATATAGCTCCAAGTAAAGTTACCGATGGACAAAGACGAAAGAGGGGATGCCTTCCGGGGCATCCCCAAGCTTAGAATTTAGGTTGTCCTTGTATTTTACCTTGGGGTGCCTTGGGCATCCCCAAGCTTAGGCTCTTGCCTCTCCTTGTTCCATAACCCATCAAATCTTTACCCAAAACTTGAAAACTTTACAACACAAAACTTAAAAGAAAATCTCGTCAGCTCTGTTAGTAAAAGAAAAAAAACCACCACTTCAAGGTACTGTAATGAACTCATTATTTATTTATATGGGTGTTAAAACTACTTTATTCCAACTTTTCTATGGTTCATAAACTCTATTAATAGCCATAGATTCATCAAAATAAGCAAACAACACACGAAAAATAGAATCTGTCAAAAACAGAACAGTCTATAGTAATAAGTAGGTTTCGAATACTTATGGAACCCCAAAAATTCTAAAATAAATTTCTGGACGTGAGTAATTTATATATTAATCATCTGCAAAAATAATTAACTGATTATCACTCTCCAATAAAAAATGGCAGCAAATCTCGTGAACGCTAATGTTTCTGTTTTTACAGCAAGATCGCAAAGACTTTCCCCAAGTCATCCCAAAGGTTCTACTTGGCACAAACACTAATTAAAAGCACAAAAACACATCTAAGCAGAGGCTAGATGAATTATTTATTACTAAACAGAACCAAAAAGCAAAGAACAAAATAAAATTGGGTTGCCTCCCAACAAGCACTACCGTTTAACGCCCCTAGCTAGGCATAAAAGCAAGGATAGATCTAGGTATTGTCATCTTTGGTATGCAAACCATAAGTGGCTAACATAATAGATTCATAAGATAATTTAATTTTATTTCTAGGAAAGTGTTCCATTCCCTTCCTTAACGGAAATTGGAATCTAATATTCCCTTCCTTCATATCAATAATTGCACCAATCGTTCTAAGGAAAGGTCTACCAAGAATAATAGGACATGTAGGATTGCAATCAATATCAAGAACGATGAAATCTAAGGGCACATAATTCCTATTTGCAACAATAAGAACATCATTAATTCTTCCCATAGGTTTCTTAATGCTGGAATCCGCAAGATGAAAGTTTAAAGAACAATCATCAAATTCACGGAAACCTAGCAAATCACACAAAGTTTTAGGAATCGTGGAAACACTAGCACCCAAATCACATAAATCAAAGCATTCATGATCTTTAATTTTAATTTTAATAGTAGGTTCCCATTCATCATAAAGTTTTCTTGGGATAGAAACTTCCAATTCAAGCTTTTCTTCATAAGATTGCATTAAAGCATCAACGATATTTTTAGTAAAAGCTTTATTTTGACTATAAGCATGTGGAGAATTTAGCACGGATTGCAACAAGGAAAATTAATCTATTAAAGAACAATTATAATAATTAAATTCCTTGAAATCCAAGATAGTGGGTTCATTGCTATGTAAAGTTTTGACCTCTCCAATCCCACTTTTATCAATTTTTGCATCAAGATCTAAAAACTCCGAATCATTGGGACGCCTTCTAACTAAAGTTGACTCATCTCCAGTCCCATCATTATCAAGATTCATATTGCAAAACAAAGATTTAATAGGGGACACATCAATAACTTTTAGATCTTCATCATTATTATCATGGAAACTAAGAAGAACACGCTTTCACCAAACAAACTTTTTAGCATGCATCCTAGCAGTTCTTTCTTTGCACTCATCAATGGAAATTATCATAGCTTTGAGAGACCCATCGATATCATGCTTAGGTGAAATAGATCTAAGTTCCAAAGAATCAACATCAAGAGAAGTTCTATCCACGTTCCTAGCCAACTCATCAATCTTAGACAATTTTTCTTCAATTGAAGCATTGAAATTCTTTTGCAAACTAATAAATTCTTTAATATTAGATTCAAAATCAGAGGGCATCTTATTATAATTTCCATAAGAATTGTTGTAGGAATTACCATAATTATTAGAGGAATTACTAGGAAATGACCTAGGATTAAAATTACCTCTATACGCGTTATTATCAAAATTGTTCCTACCAACAAAATTCACATCCATAGATTCATTATTATTCTCAATCAAAGTAGACAAATGCATATCATTAGGATCAGAAGAAACACTTTTATTAGCAAACAATTTCATAAGTTCATCCATCTTTCCACTCAAAACATTGATTTCTTCTAGAGCATGCACCTTTTTATTAGTAGATCTTTCAGTATGCCATTGAGAATAATTAACCATAATATTATCTAGGAGTTTAGTAGCTTCTCCTAAAGTGATTTCCATAAAAGTGCCTCCCGCGGCCGAATCTAAAAGATTTCTAGAAGCAAAATTCAACCCGACACAAAATTTTGTATAATCATCCAAAGATTCAAACCATGTGTAGGGCAATTACGTATCATTAATTTCATCCTCTCCCAAGCTTGTGCAACATGTTCATGATCAAGTTGCTTAAAATTCATAATATCGTTTCTAAGAGTGGTGATCTTAGCGGGAGAAAATAATCAGAGATAAAAGCATCTTTGCACTTATTCCATGAATCGATGCTATTTTAGGCAAAGACAAAAACAAAGTTTTAGCACGATCTCTAAGAGAAAATGGGAATAGCTTCAGTTTAACAATATCGTTATCCACATCTTTATTCTTTTGCGTATCACATAAATCAACAAAGTTGTTTAGATGGGTAGCGGCATCTTCACTAGGAAGGTCGGAAAATAGATCTTTCATGACAAGATTCAGCAAAGCAGCTTTAATTTCACAAGATTCAGCATCGGTAAGGGGGCAATCGGAGTGCTAATAAAATCATTATTGTTGGTATTGGAAAAATCACACAATTTAGTATTATCTTGAGCCATCGTGACAAGCAAGCAATTCAACACACAAGCAAACAAGAAACAAGCAAAAAGAGGTGAACTGGAAAAAAAGAAGGGGAACAGAAAAAGAGGGCGAATAAAATGACAAGGGTGAAGTGGGGGAGAGGAAAACGAGAGGTAAATGGTGTCGGCGTTCTGGGAACGGGGGTCCCCAGACTTGCCTGCCTGCGGCCTGCGACGTGGCTCAAGTGGGCGCCTAGCATGACCCATCTTCATCAGCTGAAGATCAAGACCCTCGCGAGGGGCCAAGCCTCGCGGGGCGGACGACAGGAAGCTTCCTCAGAGGCAGCCTCATCAGGCAGGCTCGCGAGGAGGCGGAGAGATCAAGGCAGGGGTACCTCGCGAGGAGCCCGTGACGTAAGCCATGACGATCGAGACCAGACGGGCGCCGGCCTGCGCAGTGTCCTTGTTTCCCCTTTGGTGCAAAGGGGGCAAGCACATGCCAAGGCATCGGGTAAAGGTTACCATTCCGGTGCAACGAGACCAAGACCAACAGAGCGGCAGGACGAAGGTCACCGTGGAGCCCAACAGCGTCACCACCAGTGCTTTTGGCAGCCGAAGACCACCTTTGGTCAGGATAACTTGTACTAGATGGTCCCCTTCAAAATGGCCAATTGTTGGCGCCGTTCTCGCTGATTATTTGGGGAGAGGCCTAGGGCCTCTATAAATAGAGCTAGCCACCGCAGAGTGGAGAGAGGGAGAAGGGGAGAGACATGGAGGGACGGTGAGACATCGAGACATCTAGAGAAAGAGAGTTAAGGGGGGATCGACTCACTTAGACAGCTAGAGATCTGGTAGAACCCCAGCAGAGAGAGAGAGAGAGAGGCGACTGAACTCACCAAAGCAGTTCATCGCACCAGCTCAAGAACACCTCTCGCGAGGCTGTTCTTCCCTTGTATTGTTCATCATCAGCCCCTGAGGCAATCCACCACACCACACACTGGAGTAGGGTATTACACCACAACGGTGGTCCAAACCAGTATAAACCTCGTGTCCCTTGTGTTGTTCGTTGTTTCTAGCTCAGATCATGCGAGCAGATTGGACGTAGATCTGGAGGGGAGAGATCTCCGCACACACCCTAGTGTTCGAACCTCAAGGGTCTGCCGGAACCTGAAATCCGACATTTGGCGCGCCAGGTAGGGGTGCGCCGGAATCTTTCTTCCACTGTTCGCGTGTGATCTTCCGTCGTGTCCATGGCTGACACTCGTCGGGCTCGCGCCGAGCACCGGGCTGCTATCGCCACCCGCGTCGCCCAGACGGCGCCCGTCGGCGGACGCCCTCGTCGTTCCCCGTCGCCTGCCGCCAACGCCGCCACCGGCCCGACGGGGAACGAGCAGCAGGCCTCGTCCCAGCATCCTTCGGTGCGGCGGGAGGGCCGCACCGCCACACCGTCGCTGACTCCAGCCGCTTCGTCGTCCCACGCCCATCGCGCCCCCATGGACGCGCATGCCGCGATGCTCCTGGCAAGAGAGCTCATGCACTACCGCCCCGTAGACGACCTCTACGAGGACTGGCTCGCCCACATCACGGAGCTCGTCAGCGCCGCAAGGGCTCCCCCTTGCCATCCCTCTCGCTGCCTCGCCCACCATTCTGCGTAGGAGGCAAGGATCAGGAGGTGCCTCCACCACCTCCTCCCCAAGAAGGCGCCCTAGCTCCAAGGCGCGCAGCCCCAGGGCGAGACCCTCCGCGTCCGGCGCCTACGCAGCAAGAAAGGAGCTGCCAAGAGATCCCTCGTCCCCAAGAAGGTGCTCGCGCGCTCCCAGTGCCGGCGCGCCAAGATCACATCCCTGCACCTCCACGCCAAGACCCCGCGCTGCTCCAAGCGGCAGCGCGTGGTAATCCCCAAGAACAAGCCCAGCACCAGCAAAAGGCACCGGTGGCCACAGCAGGCTGCCGTGCCCTCACCCCCGAGCTACGCGGTGTCGCATGGCCAGGCAAGTTCAAGCCTGACCTGCCCCCTCGCTACGATGGCAAGGCAGACCCCGCGGAGTTCCTACAGCTCTACGAGCTATGCATCAAAGCCGCCAACGGAGACGAAAGGGTCATGGCGAACTAGTTTCCCATGGCGCTCAAGGACGGGGCCCGCACCTGGCTCCTGAACTTGGCTCCTGGCACAATATCCTCCTGGGACGAGATGCGCACTCGCTTCATCGCCAACTTCCAGGGCACTCGCGACCGGCCCCCGGCCGTGAGCGATCTGTGCCGCATCAAGCAGCAGCAAGGGGAAACCCTGCAGAAATACATCCAGTGCTTCAATAACGCTCGCCTCAAGATCCCCAAGGTGACTAAAGAAGCGATCATCTCGGCCTTCTCCGATGACATACGCGACATGAAGATGAAGGAGGAGCTAGCAATCCATGAAGACCTGTGCACATCACTGGAGCTGTTCAACTTGGCAACCAAGTGCGCTAGGGCTGAGGAAGGGCACCTTTCCCTCCTCGAACTCCCGGCTGCCGACCCAGAAGAGAAGAAGCCCAAGGCCAAGGATGTGAAGCGCAAGGGGGCTGCCGTGCTTGCAGCGGAACCAGACACCAAGAGAGGTAGGGATCAGCCTGAGTCATCCAAGGGCAGCCGGTACTGCGTGTACCACGACCTCCACACCCACAACACCAATGAATGTCAAGTGCTCATGGCCGTGAGAGATGGACGTGTCGGCCGACGCCCCGAGCACAACGACAGGGGCTATGGACGAGGAGGAGGAAGAGGCGGCGGACGATGGGAAGACCGTGGCCCTCGCCAAGGGTGGCGTGACCGACCTCGCGAGGATCGCTGGCAGGACCAGCCTCATGAGGGAGGCTGGAGAGATCAGCCTCGTGAGGATCGCCCGCATGGCAACGCAGGCCTTCCTCCTCTGCCGCCACCGCCAAGGAGGAACGAAGACCAACATCAAGACGAGGGAGCCGGGGGCTTCCAGGAGCCGCGCGCAATCGCTTGCATCTTGGGTGGAGCGCAGGCCCCAGCCTCTCAGTGCATCTTCAAGCAGTTTGCTCGCGAGGTGAATGTAGTCCTCCCCAAGCTTGAGGCCACGCGCCCTCTCAGGTGGTCTGCGTGCACTATCATGTTCAGCTCAGCGGATCAGCTCAAGTGCGCGGCAATGGCCGGAGTCCTCCTGATGCTTTGCTCCCCAGTCATCAGCAATGTGCAGGTCACCAGGACCCTCATTGATGGCGGAGCAGGACTTAACGTCCTGTCTGTCGAGACGTTCGGCAATCTCCAAGTGCCGTACGATCAGCTTCAACCGACCGAGCCCTTCTCAGGAGTCACTGATGGTTCCACTGTTCCAAAGGGCAGGTTCGCCTTCCAGTCACCTTCGGGCAGTGCAACAACTACCGCACCACGCTCATCAACTTCGACGTCGCCCACATTTGTCTGCCATACAACGCCATCCTCGGGTACCCAGCCCTGGCCAAGTTCATGGCAGTGACTCACCATGGGTACAACGTCCTCAAGATGCTAGGAAGCGGTGGAGTCATCACCGTACCCTGTGAAGAAAGGGATGCAGTGTGTTCACTTGAGCGCGCGTTCCAAGCCGCAGCAATCGAAGACCCGGACCACAGGAACGGAAGGCTTCCCAAGGCGACCCTTAAGAAGAAGAAGGTTTTGTCTGGCCTAAGACATAAGGAGGCAGGCGCCTCCAGAGCTGTTGCATCAGGATCTGCGCCCAATCAGGGAGCGCCACCCTCCCTCGCATAGGAAGGCGCGCCCGGCGCCCTCCTCGGGCAGGGCTCGGGGGCTCTTTCTTGGAGAGCCACCGACTTTGCCAAGGTCGCGAGGGAGGTGCTCGGGCACCACTTGGAGGGGTGCTTCCAGGCACGTTTCCCTCAGGAAGGTACAAGGCAAGGAAGACCAAACCCTTAGGAGTTCATCGCAAGAAACACCCTGGAGCTACAGGAGTCGAGAGTCATGCGTGGCAGCCGCCGTTTGCCCACTGTGGCCCCACATCCTGGCGAGGATGGTGGGCTGCACGTCTGCATCGACGTGCCAGGGCTCAACCGAGCCGTGTCTTAGGAGCGCCTCTGGCCTTCGCGCGTGGGGCGTTGCGAGGGTCCACCTCACAACTACGTTCGCATGCCTTTCGGCCTGCGGAACGTGGTCGCCGCTCATTAGCGCCTGCTGAGGAGCATTCTGGAAGCCCAGGAGGTCAGGCATTGTGCGGTCCTGGCGGAGATGGAGATGGCCCTCGGAAACCCACCTGTGCCCCCGGAGCCTCCCGAGGCTCCTGGGCCTGGGGGCTCGTGAGGATCGACGTCCTCATCGCGCATCGCCTGCTTCTTCAACATCACTTCATCTTCAACCGCACCAGGTGACATCTTTCTAAGTTCCGTTTTTAGCTGGGAGCGCCCACAGGGCCGCATTATTCCCAGGCCGCGTGGGTCCGTCCCTACGGCATGTATCCGTTTTGCTTATGCTCTTTACTTACCTTGTCGGGGGCGCCCCTCGGGCTGCACCATCCCCGAGCTGCTCAGGCCTGGCCCATCGGCGTTTGCTTTTCCCGCATCTACTAATGAATTTCCTCCTGCGTGCATAACGTACCCGACCTAATCGCCTGCTCGATTGACGCCTACCTATGGAGCCGCTTGCTCTAGCACGGCGTTTGCGCACGGGTCTGTCCCTGCAACGCCGATAAATCTGAGTGGTCGAGCTCTGGCCGTGGCAGCCCCGCAAGGCGCCAGCTCACTAGGCCCTCAGTGCCCCAATCACTTCTCTGGAGCGACCAAAGGTTGGCTGGCAACCGTAACAACAAGTCTTGTTTCTATTCATGATTGGTGTACAGGACCTACTCTAGGAGCAACACTAGGGACGTTGCGAGCTGCCTCACCCTCTCTCCGGCATGGACCGCTTGCACGTTAAAAGGGGGGCGCCTGAGCATCACGACTCATGGGCCCCTACTGGCTCTCCAGCCCTCACCCTCTGGCCTTGACCCATGGCATCGCGACCTGTCATACAAGCGGCGGCTGATCTCGCTCGAGGGCCGGGACCTGAGGACGTAGAGCATTAAGGAAAGTGCGGGGGAGTGGGAAGAAGCTCGCGAGGACCTAACCCAGCAGCACCTCAGCTGCCACCACTCGGGCCGGGCGCTTCATCGAGGAACTACACCAAACTCGAGAGATAAGTCACGCCCTTACATGAGTTGGATCAATGCAGTGCCAAACCCTCGCCCAGTGCGGCTCTGTCATGGTGACGTTGCCTTCCTTTCTCGCCTAGCGAGGACTGCTTGAGCGCTAAAGGGGACCTCCCGAGCATCGCGACTCGGGGGCTCTTACCGGACCTCGGGCCGCTCACCTCCTGGCCTTGACCACGGCATCGCGACCTGGCATACCAGCGACGGCTGAAGCCTGCCTGGGGACTGGGACCTGTCAGCATAGAGCGCCAAGTCCTCGTGAGGATAGAAAGGGGGAGCCGAGCCAAGACAGGAGAAGCACCTCGCATTGATTCATATTAAGATATAATGTTCACAAAAGACATGGCAGACGCCTTACATGCCCCCACGGGGTGTTGCTTCGATTCCTCGCAGGGAACAAAAGTACTAATCCTAAGGAACGCTAATCGCCCGCACCTCCGCAAGGGACGCCATCATCAACAGTGGGCTGCCCAACGCCGGCGCCAACCCCATCCAGATCAGTGGCATCGGTGGCTGGACGCAGCTGCCCCGCTCCGAGCACGATGCAAGCTCGGGGGCTCGTAGCTGTCGTCGCTCGTCTCCGGAGTCGCGAGGAGCTCGGGGGAGCCGCTGGATTCCCCAGCTCCTCCGCTGCTGCCTAAGGAGCTGCTGGAGGGCCGATGGGCGGGCCAGGTCCTCGCCGGTTCGTTGCCCCTGCCGCTCTCCCTGGGACACCAGTCCAGCCAGCGTCCTTTAGCATCGAAGACCTTGAAGAACATCAGGGAGGCGCCGTCGTATTCAAGATGAAGTACGAGGGCACCTACCGTCCGGCAGACCCGGGCGATTTCGCCCCAGCCCCTGGTCATGAAGACCTCGCCCGGAGCAACGACCGCGACCTCCACTCTGGTCGCAAGGGTACCGCAGTCAGCGTGCTGCAGCCAGAGCTCCAAAGCCGCTCGGCGGCACCTCGAAGGCGAAGGAGGGAGGAAGGCGAATCCAAGAGCTCGGAGGCATAGCGGCATGGAGCACGAGCTCGCGAGAGGAGCGCTCGGCGTGGACTCCAGGAGGAACGACACGCACCACCGTGACTCGACGGCGTTGACGGCGGCCCCATCGATGGCGCTCGACGCCTTCTCCCCCAGGACCCACGATGCGGGCGTACAAGGGTAGCGGATACCCAGGCGGCGGCCGCTCGTACCAGGGCCTTGGTGCCTCCTGCTGAGCACCCTCATCTCGGTGGCAGAGGACCAGCCACTTCTTCGACGGAAGTGGGTCAGGACCCTCTCAGGGGGCCTTTCCCTTCTCTTGTGCAGAAAACCGGTGGATTGGTGCCATTGATGTACGGAGAAGCAAGAACAAGCAAGAAGAAGGAAAGGAGTAGCAGCAAGGGATGGACTGAAGGGGCTCGTGCAGCCCCGTACTTATAGCCGGAGGAGGCCAACCGCCGAGCACCACAATCGCAGACGCTCATGACCAACCAATTGCCATGCGGAGCCCAAGGCGCTTCACGCTTGCCTCTTCGCTTCCCTGCCACTCCAAGCTCGGGCGCGCCTTGGGCCCGGGGGCTACTGTCGGCGTTCTGGGAACGGGGGTCCCCAGACTTGCCTACCTGCGGCCTACGACGTGGCTCAAGTGGGGGCCCAGCGCGGCCCATCTTCATCAGCTCAAGCTCAAGACCCTCGCGAGGGGCCAAGCCTCGCGGGGCGGACGACAGGAAGCTTCCTCAGAGGCAGCCTCATCAGGTAGGCTCGCGAGGAGGCGGAGGGATCAAGGCAGGGGTACCTCGCAAGGAGCCCGTGATGCAAGCCATGACGATCGAGACCAGGCGTGCGCCGGCCTACGCAGTGTCCTTGTTTCCCCTTTGGTGCAAAGGGGGCAAGCACAGGCCAAGGCATCAGGCAAAGGTTACCATTCCGGTGCAGCGAGACCAAGACCAACAGAGCGGCAGGACAGAGGTCACCGTGGAGCCCATGACGGCGTCACCACCAGTGCTTTTGGCAGCCGAAGACCACCTTTGGTCAGGATAACTTGTACTAGATGGTCCCCTTCAAAATGGCCAATTGTTGGCGCCCTTCCCGCTCATTATTTGGGGAGAGGCCCAAGGCCTCTATAAATAGAGCTAGCCACCGCAGAGTGGAGAGAGGGAGAAGGGGAGAGACATCGAGGGACGATGAGACATCGAGACATCGAGAGAAAGAGAGTCAAGGGGGGATCGACTCACCTAGACAGCTAGAGATCTGGTAGAACCTCAGCAGAGAGAGAGAGAGGCGACTGAACTCACCAAAGCAGTTCATCGCACCAGCTCAAGAACACCTCTCGCGAGGCTGTTCTTCCCTTGTACTATTCATCATCAGCCCCTGAGGCAATCCACCACACCACACACTGGAGTAGGGTATTACACCACAACGGTGGCCCAAACAAGTATAAACCTTGTGTCCCTTGTGTTGTTCGTTGTTTCCAGCTTAGATCACGTGAGGAGATTAGACGTAGATCAGTAGGGGAGAGATCTCCGCACGCACCCCAGTGTTCGAACCTCAAGGGTCTGCCAGAACCCGAAATCCGACAAACGGCAAATAATGTAATGCGAGGGATAAGAGTTTGTGATGGGTACTTGGTATGTCTTGACTTGTGCGTAGACTCCCCGGCAACGGTGCCAGAAATCCTTCTTGCTACCTCTTGAGCACTGAGTTGGTTTTCCCTTGAAGAGGAAAGGGTGATGCAGCAAAGTAGCATAAGTATTTTCCTCAGTTTTTGAGAACCAAGGTATCAATCCAGTAGGAGGCCACACGCAAGTCCCTCGCACCTACACAAACAAATAAGAATCTCCTAACCAACGCGATAAAGGGGTTTTCAATCCCTTGACGGTCACTTTCGAGATCGAGATCTGGTAGAGATGACAAGATAATATTTTTGGTATTTTTATGATAAAGAGTAAAAGTAAAGATTGCAAAATAAAAGGTAATGGAAATAGCTTGTTGATAGAAGATTAATATGATGGAGAATAGACCCGGGGGCCATAGGTTTAACTAGTGGCTTCTCTCAAGATAGCATAAGTATTACGATGGGTGAACAAATTACCATCGAGCAATTGATAGAAAAGCGAATAACTATGAGAATATCTATATAGGCATCATGTCTGCGACAAGTAGACCGACTCCTGCCTGCATCTACTACTATTACTCCACACATCGACCGCTATCCAGCATGCAGCTAGAGTATTAAGTTCATAAGAATAGAGTAACACATTAGGTAAGATGACATGATGTAGAGGGATAAACTCAAGCATTATGATATAAACCACATCTTTTTATCCTCGATGGCAACAATACAATACGTGTCGTTTCCCTTTCTGTGACTGGGATCGAGCACCACAAGATTGAACCCAAAGCTAAGCACTTCTCCCATTGCAAGAAAGATCAATCTAGTAGGCCAAACCAAACTGATAATTCGAATAGACTTGCAAAGAGAACCAATCATGCATAAAAAAATTCAGAGAAGAATCAAATATTGTTCATAGATATATTTGATCATAAACCCACAATTCATCAGATCTCGACAAACACACCGCAAAAAGAGTTACATCGAATAGATCTCCAAGAAGATCAAGGAGAACTTTGTATTGAGATTCAAACAGAGAGAAGAAGCCATCTAGCTAATAACTATGGACCCAAAGGTCTGAAGTAAACTACTCACACATCATCGGAGGGGCCATGGAGTTGATGTAGAGGCCCTCTGTGATCGATGCCCCCTCCGGCGGAGCTCCGAAAAAGGCCCCAAGATGGGATCTCTTGGGTACAGAAGGTTGCGGCGGTGGAAATAGGGTTTCGTGGTGCTCCTGGATGTTTTCAGGGTATATGAGTATATATATAGGAGGAAGTAGTAGGTCGGTTGAGCAGCCACGAGGGGCCCACGAGGAGGGTGCGCCCAGGGGGGTAGGCGCACCCCCTGCCTCGTGGACTCCTCATTCGTTTCATGACATCCACTCCAAGTCCTCTGGATCACGTTTGTTCCAAAAATCACGTTCCCGAAGGTTTCATTCCGTTTGATATTCCTTTTCGGTGAAACACTGAAATAGGCAAAAAAACAACAATTTGCACTGGGCCTTGGGTTAATAGGTTAGTCCCAAAAATAATATAAAAGTGTAAAATAAAGCCCATTAACATCCAAAACAGATAATATAATAGCATGGAACAATCAAAAATTATAGATATGTTGGAGACGTATCAGAGCACCCTCCGAGGGGAGACTTCGGGGCATGTACAACCCCATCCTGACACATGGCTTGCATGGCAGGACTGAGGAGGTGTGTATGGGCACTCGTGAGCCAGTGCGGGACTCACGAGGGCCTACCTCAAGGAGGGTTGTGCCTGGATTTGATTTGGAACACTTATGATGGTCCTGCGAGATGGTTAGGAGGCCTGCACCGAGTGAATCTCCTGAGGATATTGCATGAGAAGGCCAAACACCAACGACATCAGGAGGTTTCATGAACGGGACCGGCCCGCCCGACAGAGCTCAACCGTTGGGTTTGTCGACGCTGTAGGGACGGACCCGAGCACAGACGCCGTGCCCAGTCTTCTGATGCGAAGGTCCTGAAGAAAGACAACCGGCGCACGGCTCCCGCGACGGCGAGGCACCGGGTCATGCGCCCTAACTTACCTGCTCTTGATTAGCTCATGCAAGAACAAGGCACCAAGGACCATGGGAGGTGATATGCACGGGAGCTGGCCCATGAGACAGAGCTCAGCCACTTGGATTTAGCGACACTGCAGGGACAGACCCGAGAACAGACGCTGTGCCAATCCTTAATCATGAGGCGGTCGCGGGCAGGTTTGCAAGGGCGTAAGACGTTCATCGCGACAAATCATCGGACAAGCAGATAATGGCATAAGGCAACTCATGGGAGGGCAAGACCAGTTCTGATATATGCGAAAAAGATACATGCCGCAGGGACGGAACTACACGGCTTGGGGATGATGCAGCCCGATGGGTGCCCCCAACAGAACAAACCAAAAAGTGTCACCTGGCACCGTTGCTAAAGAAGTGTTGGAGTAGCTGGAGACGTGTGCTGCAGAAGTCACTCCTCATGAGTCGTCTAGGTCCCGAGCCTCGTGAGGCTCCACGGACTCAAGAGACTCGCAAGGATCCGGCGCCTCCTCCGATAAGATCGCCTGGCGCCTGGCCTCGTGAGCTCCCAGGACGCCCCGCATGTGGCGCTGGTGCGGGGCAGCCCTGTTCAGCAGACCGAAAGGCATGCGAACGTAGCTGTGAGGGGGGCCCTCGCACCGACCAACATGGGACAACCAGAAGAGATCCCGAGACGCGGCCCTATTGATCCCTGGGATGTTGACGTAGGCACATAGTTCGCTGCCCTCGCCGGGGGAGGGAGCTGCGCTGGGTGGTGCGGGGCGACGCTCGCCTCGCATGGCTCTCGCCTCCTGAAGCTCCTCGATCGCCTGGGTGATGAACTCCTGAGCGCTTGGCGCCTCGCGCCTTGCGCTCCTCTCGCGGAAGCGCGCGTTGAAGCACGCCTCCACATGGTGCCCGAGCACCTCCCTTGTGACGCTGGCCAGGTCTGAGGCCCTCGAGAGGAGAGCCCCCGAGCCCAACCTAAGAGGGGCTCTGGGCGCGCCTTCCTATGCGAGAGGGGAAGGCGGCCCGTCATCGGGCGTGGGTCCTGAAGCACGACCATCGGACGCCTCGTCCTCCTGAGATTCCTGACGGCGTAGCTGCTTCTTCTTCTTGGGGACGACCTCAGGAGGATAGGCGGGACCTTTGTCATCTGGGTTCTCTAACGCCGCGGCCTGGTAGGCACGCTTGAGTGAGCACACCGCATCCTTCGTCGCAGGCAACCGTGATGATGCCTCCGCTCCCTGGCATCTTGACGATGTTGTAGCCATGGTGAGTCGTAGCCATGAACTTGGCCAGGGCAGGATACCCAAGGATGGCGTTGTACGGGAGATGAATGTGGGCGATGTCAAAGTCGATGAGCTCAGTGTGGTAGTTGTCGCGATTGCCGAAGGTGACAGGGAGGCGGATCTGCCCTATCGGGGTGGTGGAGCCGTTGGTCACCCCCAGGAAAGGCTTGGTAGGCTAAAGCTGGTCGCACGACACCTAGAGCCTGTCGAACGTCTCGATGGAGAGGACATTAAGTCCAGTGCCACCATTGATAAGTGTCTTAGTGACGAGGATGTTGCTGATGGTAGGCGAGCAGAGCATGGGGAGCGCGCCGGCCGTGGCCGCGCACTTGAGCTGGTCAGTGGAGTCGAAGGTGATGGCGTACTTGGACCACCTGAGTGGACGCATTGCCTCAAGCTTGGGAAGGGCCGCGTTCACCTCGCGAGCGAACTGCTTGAAGATGCAATGGGAGGAAGGGGCCTGAGCGCCGCCTTGGATACAAGCGATGGCACAAGGCTCTTGGAAGCCCCCAGCCCCATCATCTTGGTGGTGGTCGTCATTCCTCCTCGGTGGTGGCGGCAACGGAGGAAGGCCAGCGTTGCCCTGAGGAAGGTCCTCTCGAGGTTGATCCCTCCAGGGGCCCTCGTGAGGCTGGCGCTACCAGCGGTCCTCATGAGGCTGATCACACTAGTCCTAGCGGGGGTCGTGGTTGTCCCAGTGTCCTCCGCCTCGGCCTCCTCCTCGGCCATAGCCTCGGTCATTGCGCTCGGGTCGGCGACCAAGGCGCCCGTCGTGGATGGCCCTGAGCTCTTGGCAGTCATTGGTGTTGTGGTTGTGCAGGTTGTGGAAGATGCAGAATGGGCGGCTACCCTTAGAGGACCCCAGGTGATCACAGCCGTGCTTCATCTCAGGTTCGGCCGCGAGCGCAGCTGGGCCCTTGCGCTTCACGTCCTTGGCCTTGGCCTTCTTGTCCTTTGGATCGACCTCCGGAAGCTCAAGGAGGGATAGGCGACCTTCCTCAGCCCTTGTGCACCTGGTTGCCATGTTGAATGTCTCCAGGGCCGATCACATGTCCTCGTGTATGACGAGCTCTTCATTCATCCTGACATCTCAGACGCCATCAGTGAACACCAAGATGATGGCTTCGTCAAACACCTTGGGAATCTTGAGGCTAACATTGGTGAAGCACTAGATGTATTTGTGCAAGGTCTCCCTGGATGCTGCTTGATGCGCCGCAGGTCACTCGCGGTAGGAGCGCAGTCGCGAGTGCCCTGGAAGTTGGCGATGAAACACTCGTGTATCTCATCCCAGGATGAGATCAATCCCGCGGGGAGGTTCAGGAGCCACGAGTGCATGCCATCCTTGAGGGCCATGGGAAACCAGCTCACCATGACCTTCTCATCTCCGTTGGCCGCCTTGATGCTAAGCTCGTAAAGATGTAAGAACTCAGCCGGGTCAGGGGTGCCATCGTAGCGTGGTGGCAGGTCCAGCTTGAACTTCCCGGGCCAGACGACGCGGCGCAGCTCCAGGGTGAACACACGGCAGCCTGTCGTGCTGACCGGGGCCCGCCATGGTGATGGAGCCTGATCTTGGCATTCGCGCACCGCCGCTTCAGGCGGAATACGGTCTTGACGCGATGCTGCTGGTATGATACGTCTCCAACGTATCTATAATTTTTAATTGTTCCATGCTGGTATATTATCAATCTCGGATGTTCTATAATCATTTTATAGTCATTTTATATCATTTTTGGTACTAACCTATTAACATAGTGCCAAGTGCCAGTTCCTCTTTTTCCGTGTTTTTTACATCACACAAAATCAATACAAGACGGAGTCCACATGCCACGAAACTTTACGGAGATTTTTTATGGACCATAAGGAACATGTTGGGCTGTGGTAGCACCTGGGGGGAGTCCCGAGGAGGGGACAACCCACCAAGGTGCGCCAGGAGGCCCAGGCGCACCCTGGTGGGTTGTGGCCACCTCGGGTGCCCCCAGACCGCCTCTTTGCTCTATAAATACCCAAATATTCCCAAAACCCTAGGGGAGTCGACGAAATATTCATCCAGCTGCCGCAGAGTCCAGAACCACTAGATCCAATCTAGACACCATCTCGGATGGGGTTCACCACCTCCATTGGTGCCTCTTCGATGATGCGTGAGTAGTTCTTTGTAGACCTTCGGATCCGTAGTTGGTAGCTAGATGGCTTCATCTCTCTCTCTTGATTCTCAATACAATGGTCTCTTGGAGATCAATGCATGTGTGTTGGAATCTGATGAACTTTGAGTTTATGATCAGTCATATCTTTTTATATCCATGAAGCTGATTTGAGTTTCTTTGATCTCTTATATGCATGATCTCTTATAGCCTCATATTTCTTCTCTGATATTTGGGTTTTGTTTGGCCAACTTGATCTATTTATCTTGCAATGGGAAGAGGTGCCCGGTAGTGGGTTCGATCATATGGTGCTTGATCCTAGTGACAGAAAGGGAACTGACACGTATGTATCGTTGCTACTAAGGATAAAAAGACGGGATCTATATCTATGCAATAGATAAACGGATCTTGTCTACACCATGTCATCGTTCTTATTGCATTACTCTGTTTTTCCACGAACTTAATACACTAGATGCATGCTGGATAGCGGTCGATGTGTGGAGTAATAGTAGTAGATGCAGGCAGGAGTCAGTCTACTAATCTTATATGTGATTCCTATGTAATGATCATTGTCTAGATATCGTCATAATTATTTGAGGTTGTATCAATTGCCCAACAGTAATTTGTTTACCCACCGTTTGCTATCTTTCTCGAGAGAAGCCACTAGTGAAACCTACGGCCCCCGGGTCTTCTTCCTCATATTTGCTTGCGATCTACTTTTCTTTGCATTTTAGTCAGATATATTAAACCAAAAATACAAAAATACTTTGCTGCACTTTATTTTATCTGCGATCTATTATTTCAATCTACTACAGTTTTCTGGCATCATTACCCGAAAGGGATTGGCAACCCCTTTAACACACCGGGTTGCGAGGTGTTGTTATTTGTGTGTGTGTGTGCTATTTACGTTGTGTTGCTTGGTTCTCCTACTGGTTCGATAACCTTGGTTTCTTCACTGAGGGAAATACCTACCGTCGTTGTGCTGCATCATCCCTTCCTCTTTGCGGAAATACCTACATAGTCCTAGCAGACAAGAGCTTTTCTGGCGCTATAGTCAGAGAGTGATCAAAAGGAACGTCTGGCGCCATTGCTGGGGAGGATCTTCTTCATAACCAGGTTCCTAATCACAAATCTCATTTCCTCGCAATTTACATTATTTGCCAGTTGCCTCTCGTTTTCCTCTCCCCCACTTCACAAAAAATGCCGTTTTGTTCGCCTCTCTTTTCCGTTCACCGTTTTCTTGCCGGATCTGTTTTTGAGTGCAATCTTGTTGTGTGGTCATCATGACTCAAGTGAACGCCAAGTTATGTGATTTCTCAAATACCAACAGCAATGATTTTATCGGCACTCCACTTGCTCCTCCCGCTACTAGTGCATAGACTTGTGATATTAATACTGCTTTGCTGAATCTTGTTATGAAAGACCAATTTTCTGGTACTCCTAATGAGATGCCGTGTCCCATCTTAATACTTTCGTGGAATTATGCGATATGCAAAATAAAAAATATGTGGACAATGAGGTGGTCAAGATGAAATTATTTCCGTTTTCTTTGCGTGATTCTGCAAAAATTTGGTTCTCTTCCTTGCCTCACAATAGTATCAATTCTTTGAATAAGTGCAAAGATGCTTTTATCACTAAGTATTTTCCTCCCACAAAAATTATTTCCCTTAGAACCCAGATCATGAATTTCAAGCAACTTGAACATGAGCATGTTGCACAATCTCGGGAAAGGACGAAAATGATGCTAAGGAATTGCCAAACTCATGGGTTAAATCTTTGGATGATCATACAAAAATTTTATGCGGGGTTGAATTTCGTTTCTCGTAATCTTTTAGATTCCGCTGCTGGTGGTACTTTTATGGAAATTACTTTGGGTGAAGCTACCAAATTGCTTGACAATATCATGGCAAATTATTCGCAATGACATACCGAAAAGGCTCCTACTAGTAAAAAGGTTAATTCGGTTGAAGAAATCTCTTCTTTGAGTGAAAAAGTTGATGCTCTTGTGAAATTGGTTGCTAGTAGAAGTGCTCCTATTGATCTTAATGATATGCCCTTGTCTACTTTGATTGAGCAAAATAGTGATGCCATAGATGTGAATTTTATCTCTCAAAATAATTTCAACAACAATGCTTATAGAGGTAATTTTAACCCTAGGCATTTTCCTAGTTATTCCTCTAATAATTATGGTAATTCCTATGGAAATCAATCTTATAATAATAATAGGAACACCTCTGATCTTGAGAATAATATTAAAGAATTTATCAACATGCAAAAAGTTTTCAACACTTCCATAGAAGAAAAGTTGAATAAGATTGATGATTTGTCTAGAAGTGTTGATAGAATTGCTCATGATGTGGAAAATCTCAAGATGAAAATTTTTGTGCCTAAAGTAGATGAATCAATTAAAGCTCTTTATGTTTCTATGGATGAAAGCAAGAAAAGAACATCTATGCTTAGAGCTAAAAGAGAGTTCTTAGAAAAAGTGTTTACTAGTGATTTTTTTCGCAAAAGTGATGAAGATCTTAAAATGATTGGTGTTTCTTCTATTGATTCCTTGTTTAGTAAAGTTAATATTGATGAAAAAGGGACTGGAGAAGAGTCAACCTTAGGTAGAAGGCGTCCAATATTTCGGAGGGTGAAAATCTTGTTGAAAAAATTGATGAAAGTGGGTTTGAAGAGGTCAAAACTTTAGCTAGTGATGTTCCCACTCTTTTGGATTACAAAGACTTTAATTATGATAGTTGATCTTTGATTGATTGTATTTCTTTGTTGCAATCCATGATAAATTCACCCCATGCCTATGAACAAAATAAAGCTTTTACTAAACATATTGTTGATGCTATGATGAAAGCTCTTGAAGAAAAATTGGAATTAGAAGTTTCAATTCCTAGAAAATTGCATGATGAATGGGAACCTACTATAAAATTCAAGATTAAAAATTATGAGTGTTTTGCTTTGTGTGACTTGGGTGCTAGTGTTTCTACAATTCCGAAATCTTTATGTGATGTGCTTGGTCTTACGGATCTTGAATCATGCTCCTTAAATTTGCACTTGGTAGACTCTACTATTAAAAAGCCTATGGGAAGAATTAATGATGTTCTTATTCTTGCAAATAGAAATTATGTGCCCATAGATTTTATTGTACTTGATATTGATTGCAATCCGTCTTGTCCAATTATTCTTGGTAGACCGTTTTTACGCACTATCAGTGCCGTGATTGATATGAAAGAAGGCAATATTAAGTTCCAATTTGCTTTGAGGAAGAGTATGGAACACTTTCCTAGAACTAGAATTAAGCCACCCTATGAATCAATCATTAGGGCATCTTATGGATCTCGAACCAAAGATGAGAAAACTTAGATCCTTGATTTATGCCTAGCTAAGGGCGTAAAACTATAGCGCTTGTTGGGAGGCAACCCAATGAATAATTTTTTTTGCTTTTGCTTCCTGTTCTTGTGTGTTAGCACACTTATGCTACGGTTATGATTGTGTTTTTTATGTTTTAATTAGTGTTTGTGCCAAGTAAAGCCTTTAGGATTTTCTTGGGTGATAGTTGTTTGATCTTGCTGAAAAAACAAAAACTTTTACACTCACGAAATTAATTTTTATTTTCTACCAGAGAGCGATAAAATACCCATTCCACTTGAAGTAGATCAATATACAAATTTCTCACATCGTCCTAATTTTTAAGAATTTTTGGAGTTACAGAAGTATTCGAAATGGTCTGATTGCTACACACTGTTCTGTTTTGACAGATTCTGTTTTCTTTGTGTTTTGTGCTTATTTTTATGGCTCTATGGTTTTCTTTGATGAGTTTTTGCCATAGAAAAGTTGGAATACAGAAGATATAATACAAAAACAAAATATGAGTTGGTTTGATACATCACTTATAGTTGTGGTTTATTATTCTTATACTAACGGATCTCACGAAGGTTTGTTGAGTTTTGTGTGATTGAAGTTATCAAGTTTTGGGTTATCTTACGATGGATGAAGGAAGGATGGAAGAGCCTAAGCTTGGGGATGCCTCGGAATCCCAAGCTATTATCCAAAAATGAGCAAGAAACTAAGCTTGGGGATGCCCCCGAGTGGCATCCCCGCTTTCTTCCAACAACTATCGGTATTTTACTCGAGACTATATTTTTATTCGCCACATGATATGTGTTTTGCTTGGAGCGTCTTGTGTTGCTTTTTTATTTTGTGTTTTAAGTCATCTATCCTTGCTAGACACACCTATTTGAGAGAGCCAAAATTATGTCATGACTTGTTAGAATTGCTCTCTATGCTTCACTTAAATCTTTTATGAGCTAGGACTTGCTCTAGTGCTTCACTTATATCTTTTTGAGCACAGTGTGCTTAGTATTTTTGAAGAAATTCTCTCTTGCTTGACTTAAATTATTTTGAGAGAAAGAAATATTATGCTCATGATCTTCACTTATATTTGTTTGATCTTATGAAAAGCAACACATGAAAATTAGTCCCAAAGTGATGGATGTCCAACAAGGATAAAGAAAAGAAAAATGTCATGAAGATCATTGGACAAAATAAACTTGATTGTTAGTAATAGTTTTTAGATATGATGATGTGATATGTGAGTTATGTTGATGAGTAATTATTCTCTAGTAGGAATATTGGTGTTAAGGTTTGTGATTCCCGAAGCATGCACTTATAGTCTCTCGTTATGCTATGATGTTGGAGCATGATTTATTTTTGATTGTCTTCCTTATGAGTGGCGGTTGGGGACGAGCGATGGTCTTTTCCTACCAATATATCTCCCTAGGGGCATGCATAGTAGTACTTTTCTTCGAGGGCTAATAAACTTTTGCAATAAGTATATGAGTTCTTTATGACTAATGTGAGTCCATGGATTATACGCACTCTTACCTTTTCACAATTTGCTAGCCTCTATGGTACCATGCATTGCCCTTTCTCACATTGAGACATGTTGCAAACTTCGCAGGTACATCCAAACCCTGTGATATGATATGCTCTATCACACATAAGCCTCATTATATCTTCCTCAAAACAGCCACCATACCTACCTATTATGGCTTTTCCATGGCCATTCTGAGATATATTGTCATGCAACCGTTTCCGTTTGATGACTTGAACATTCATTGTCATATTGCTTTGCATGATCATATAGCTGACATAGTGTTTGTGGCTCAGCCACTGTTCATCATTTTCATACATGTTACGCTAGATCATTGCACATACTGGTACATGCCAGAGGCATTTATATAAAGTCATATTTTTTCATAGGTATTGAGTTGTAATTTTTATTTCTTTTGAGTTATAAGTAAACAGAAGTGTGATGATCATCATTAATCATTTTTAGAGCAGTGCCCCAGTGAGGAAAGGATGATGGAGACTATGATTCCCCCAAAAGTTGGGATGAGACTCCGGACAACGAGAGAAAAATAAAAGAAAAAAAGGAAAAAGGAAAGAAAATAAAAAAAGAAAACAAAAAAATAATAATAATAAACAAACAGAGAAGGGGCATTGCTAGTATCCTTTACCACACTTGTGCTTCAAAGTAGCACCATGTTTTTCATATGGAGAGTCTCCTATGTTGTCACTTTCATATACTAGTGGGAATTTTTCATTATAGGATTAGATGCACACCCACTTAGTTTTCATATTGAGCTTTCATACACTTATAGCTCTTAGTGCATTCGTTGCATGGCAATCCCTACTCCTCACATTGATATCGATTGATGGGCATCTCCATAGCCCGTTGGTTAGCCGAATCGATGTGAGACTTTCTTACTTTTTTGTCTTCTCTATATTTACCCCTATCATCATACTCTATTCCACCCATAGTGCTATATCCATGGCTTGCGCTCATGTATTGCGTAAGAGTTGAAAAAGCTGAAGCGCATTAAAAAGTATGAACCAATTGCTCAGCTTGTCACTGGGGTTGTGCATGATAAATACTTTGTGTTAAGAAGACAGAGCATGACAAGACTATATGATTTTGTAGGGATAACTTATTTTAGCATTGATATTTTGAAAGACATGGTTTCTTATTGATATGCTTGAGTATCTAAATTATTATGTCAACACTAGACTATTGCTTTGAACAACATAAAAGTCCAGTTGTCCATGCTATAAAGAAAAGAATATGATATGACCTGTTAAACAACACTCCTTATCAAAAATTCTATTTTTATCACTTACCTACTCGAGGACGAGTAGGAGATAAGCTTGGGGATGCTGATACGTCTCCAACGTATCTATAATTTTTGATTGTTCCATGCTGTTATATTATCAATCTTGGATGTTTTATAATCATTTTATATCATTTATTTGGTACTAACCTATTGACATAATGCCAAGTGACAGTTCCTGTTTTTTCCGTGTTTTTTACATCATAGAAAATCAATATCAGACGGAGTCCAAATTCCACGAAACTTGTTGGGCCCTGATAGCACCTGGGGGGAGTCCCAAGGAGGGGACAACCCACCAGGGCACGCTAGGAGGCCCAGGCACTCCCTGGTGGGTTGTGCCCACCTCGGGTGCCCTCGGATAACCTCTTTGCTCTATAAATACCCAAATGTTCCCAAAACCTTAGGCGAGTTGACGAAATATTCATCCAGCCGCCGTAGAGTCCAGAACCACCAGTTCCAATCTAGACACCATCTTAGATGGGGTTCACCGCCTCCATTGGTGCCTCTCCGATGATGCGTGAGTAGTTCTTTGTAGACCTTCGGGTCCGTAGTTAGTAGCTAGATGGCTTCATCACCCTATCTTGATTCTCAATACAATGGTCTCTTGGAGATCCATATGATGTAACTCTTTTTGCGGTGTTTTTGTTGGGATCTGATTAACTTTGAGTTTATGATCAGTCATTTCTTTTTATATCCATGAAAGTTATTTGAGTTTCTTTGATCTCTTATATGCATGATATCTTATAGCCTCGTATTTCTTCTCTGATATTTGGGTTTTGTTTGGCCAACTTGATCTATTTATCTTGCAATGGGAAGAGGTGCCCGGTAGTGGGTTCGATCTTACGGTGCTTGATGCTAGTGACAAAAAGGGAACCGACATGTATGTATCGTTGCTACTAAGGATAAAAAGATGAGATCTATATGTACGCAATAGATAAACGGATCTTGTCTACATCATGTCATCATTCTTATTGCATTACTCCGTTTTTCCATGAACTTAATACACTAGATGCATGCTGGATAGCGGTCGATGTGTGGAGTAATAGTAGTAGATGCAGGCAGGAGTCGGTCTACTAATCTTGGACGTGATGCCTATGTAAGGATCATTGCCTGTATATCGTCATAATTATTTGAGGTTCTATCAATTACCCAACAGTAATTTGTTTACCCACCGGAGAAGCCACTAGTGAAACCTACGCCCCCCGGGTCTTCTTCCAAATATACTCCCTCTGTCCCAAATTTCTTGTCTTAGATTTGTCTAGATCCGGATGTATCTAATACTAAAATGTGACTTGATACATCCGTATCTAGACAAATCTAAGACAAGAATTTTGGGACGGAGGGAGTATTTGCTTGCGATCTACTTTTCCTTTGCATTTTTATTTAGATCTATTAAACCAAAAGTACAAAAATACTTTGCTGCACTTTATTTTATTTGTGATCTATTATTTCAATCTACTACAATTTCTGGCATCGTTACCCGAAAGGGATTGACAACCCCTTTAACACATCGGGTTGCGAGATGTTGTTATTTGTGTCCAGGTGTTGTTTACATTGTGTTGCTTGGTTCTCCTACTGGTTCGATAACCTTGGTTTCTTCTCTGAGGGAAATACCTATTGTCGCTGTGTTGCATCATCCCTTCCTCTTTGGGGAAATACCGACGTAGTCCTAGTAGACAAGAGATTTTCTGGCACTATAGTCAAAGAGCGACCGGTTGGGAGTGCACGCGCCTCTCCTTGGGGTCGCTGCACCACTTGGCAGCTTTCTTCATCGCGCGTCGGCGCCCTGCATGGTGGTTTGCGTCGAGGGGCCTCATGCCTTGGCTCAAGGACGACGTATTGCCTGGGAGGTGGAGGAGGCGCACAATGGGCCACATCGCTCGCAAGAGGCGGCGGGGGAGGCAGCAAGCGGGACAGTGTGGGGGCCTCTTCAGTGTCATTGACAAGCTCGGTGATGCGGTCCAACCAGTCCTCGTAGAGGTCATCGGTCGAGCGATAGTGCAGAAGCCCGCGTGCCATGAGCAACGCAGCCTGTGCGTTCATCGGCCCGCGATGAGCATGGGAAGACGAAGCAGCCGCCAGAGTCAGCGATGGAGTAGCGGTGCGTCCATCACGCCGCACAGAAGGCTGCAGCGACGAAGCCTACTGCTCGTGGGCCACTGAGCCGGTGGCGGTGTTTGCCGCAGGCGATGGGGAACGATGGGGAGCATCGTCGCCTGCAGGTGCTATCTGGGCATCATGGGCGGCGAGGGCGGCCCGACGCTCAGCACGAACCCGACGAGCGTCAGCCATGGTGATGGCGGAACGGTGGCGAATCGACCGGCAGAAGAGAGGCTCCAACGCACCCCTACCCGGAACGCCAAATGTCGGATTCGGGGCTCCGCAGACCCAAGATAGATTCAAACTCCAGGATGCGTACGAAGAACTCAACCTTACCAGTCTGCAAACTCATCGATCCCTCGGCCTAGCTCGATGAACTGGAATGGAAAGAGACACAAGGTTTACCCAGGTTCGGGCCACCTTGTGGTGTAATACCCTACTACTGCTTTGTGGAGGATTAGCCTCGAGGTGGGCTGAGGATGAACTGGTATAGAGGAAGAACAACCTCAGAAGGTGTGTTCTTGTGCTTGTGTGAGCTGGTGAGGGTGCAGATGGTCTGAATGATCCCCCCTTCTATGGTGGTGGCTAGGCTATATTTATAGTGGTCTTGGTCCTCTTCCCCCAAAATGAAGGCAGGAAGGGATCCCACAATGGCCAAATTCGAAGGGAGACAACTAGTACATCTTATCCTGATGAAAGGTGGTCTTCGCATGCAAAGCGTCTGGTTGTGACATCGTGGTGGGCTCGGCGATGACCTCCGTCCTGCCGTCCTGGCGGTCTTGGTATCGTAGCACGAAAATGGGAACCTTTGGTTGATGCCCCAGGACTCCACGCCTGCACTTGCCTCTTGAGCACCAAAGAGGAAACCTCCTGCACTGCGCCCGCTGGCGCCCGCCTGGCCTTGGTCGCCATGGCTTGCATCATCTTAGCCTCACGAGGTGGGCGCCTACATAGGAAACTCCGCTCCTTAGGAGCCAGCCTAGGGAGGCCACTCCTTCTGGAGGTCTTGGCGTCGTCTGCCTCACGAGGGCCTTGTGTTGTTGATGCCGAAGGTGGGCCATACCAGGCCTCTGATAGAGCTACGCCGTGGGCCGCAGGTAGGCAAGTCTGGGTAGCCCGATTCCCAGAACGCCAACAAGGTACTGCCAAAGATGTTAGCTTGGTGACTCCTACTGGTTCGATAATTTGTTCTTAACTGACGGAAATACTTTATGATGTTGTGCTACATCACCTTCCTCTTTGGGAAAATCCAACAACTCCACCGTGAGTAGTACTCCCCCAACTTTGCATTCGGTTTGCGGGATTCGTACACACGGATGCGTCAGTGGAAATATTTGCCACCATGGATGGCAAAAAAGGTCCAAACACGTTGGTCAGAATTTTTTGATTTGGGACATGACATTGGTGCCTTAGGGCATCTCTAACGCTGACCAGCAAAACATACACCGCATCCTTCCGTAGACTGGGGGGAGTATGTGGACACGGATGCGGGAGGCAACCATCCAAAGCTACCCGAATATGTCTGGTTGTATTTCACACAAAATATAATGAAATTGATCAAATCTGATGCAAACTCAAACAAACTGGACGATGTTCATTTAAACTAGGATATTTTTTACATAAAATAGTACGATATTTCGTCCGGTGAATTAATAAAACCTTAAAAATAACCTAACCCTATACTTGATGGTGACCTCGTAGGCCATGCTGGCCTAGCCGGCGGATCCTTCGTCATTGTCGGTGTCACCGTTTTCTGAGTCATCATCATTGGGCTTCGGCCAACGGAAGGGCGCGGTGTCACGATATGGCTTTTCGGTAACCGCCTAAGACTCACGGATTATCCTCTACGCTTGCTCATGCTCCGTGCTTGCGGCCGCGGACATCGACGACGTGGGTGGGTAGAGAGGGTGATAGGCCATGGAGGAGGTAGCATACTCGCAAAGAGACCACTCTTGGTCGTAATTTTCCATCTCCTCGTCGAGGTGGCGGAGATGACGCTTGCTGGTCTCCGTCGTCACCTTGGAGCGGTTCACGGCCCAGGCCATGGCCTGCTTCGAGTGTGCCATGATCTATGGTAGCGGGACGTCAGAGTCTGCACACTCTGGATGATGTCTCGCGTTGCCGTTCACTCATTGGTGCCGCTCCCTTTCGGCGTACTCCTCCACCGTTAGAGCGCTCCAGGAGGGCGAGCTACTACCGCTGCTACTGCCGCAACCGAGGTAGGCGAATGCTACCACGCCCCTTCACGGTGATCGCATGGGGCAGTCTGCCATGAGCTTGATGGGGCGATGGAGAGCACACTCCTCCTTCACACAGAAGGCCGGCGGAGAGAATCGATCCACCTTGATGCGCCAGGGTGACGGCGAGCACTGCTACTCCTTCACACGCTGGGGCGGCGGTGACGGCGAGTGCTGCTCCTTCTTCGCCCGTTGTCCGATTTGGACGTTGTGGTTGTGTGGGGGAAAGCGGGGAGGGGACATGGGCTCCGGCTTGACATGGAGGAGCATCTTCGGTGCCGCCGCAGGGTCGTTGACGTGAAGGAGGGAGCAACAGAGCATCACCTCCATTTGTTTCTCATACTCCTTGACAGTCAAGGCATACACCGCGTCCTGCGTCACACCTGCTACTGTGGTGGCTGGTCCTCCTCGCCATTGGAGGAGATGATGATCTCCTCATTCACTGAGGACCTGGCCGTCGATGAGGATGACGGCCTCAGAGTGCAAGGGCGGTGTCTCCACGAACCACCGGAGCCCGTTTCGGAGCCGTCACCGAGGCCCATGACTTGTCCATCACCGAAGTTGTAGAGGAAGAGAGGAGGAGAGTATGGAATTATGGAGCGATGAAGTGAGTGTGATCTGGATGGCACCAGAGCATGGCTTATATAGCCTCGACCAGGCCACGTGAATGGATGATCAGCCGCTTCAATGCAGCGCAGTGGTCAGAGTTGATTCCTCGAGAGGCTACGTTTGCCTTAAAGCGGCGAATCCTGAGAAGTCGCATCGGTCAGCATCGCCCTCCCGTCCGGTCACATCGCATTGCATCAATGTAGGCCATTGCGTGTTCTAGTCCGGCATTGATGCTTCACAGGAAGCGGCGCGTGCATCAGACAAAAAGTATGGGAGATGCAGGTCGGATTGTTTGGTGGGATAGATTTTGGGAACCGTTGCATGGAAAACCAAAAAAATTCTATGCACACACAATGATCTATCCATGGAGATGCATAGTAATGAGGGGGAGAGTGTGTCTACGCACCCTCATAGACCGTAAGCGGAAGCATTCCACAACGCGGTTGATGTAGTCAAACTTCTCACGTCAACCAATCAAGTACCAAACGGACAACACCTCCGTATTCTGCACACGTTTAGTTTGGTGATGTCCCTCGCCTTCTTCATCCAGCAAGATATCAATGTAGTAGATTAGTTTCGTTAGCATGGCGGCATGGTGAGGGTGATGGTGAAGTGATCTCTGCAGGGCTTCGCCTAATCACTACAAAAATATGACCTGGGGTGTAAACGGTGGAGGAGGGCACTGCACATGGCTAACAATTGATCTGGTGTGTGCTAGGGCGCACGCCCCCACATATATATAGGTGGGAGGGAGAGGGGGGGCTGTCAGGAGGTGCCCCAAGTAGGCCAAATCCTACTTGGGGTCCTCCCCAAGTGGCGCCCCTGCCATATTTAACCGATGAAGAAGGAAAGAGAGGGGGGGGGAGGAAGTGGGAATCCTAATCCACACTTTCCTTTCCCTTCTCCCCTTTCCTTCCCCTCCTCAGGCCAGCCTATATGGGGGCTGCACCAGCCCCTTGTGGCTGGTGTGTTTCCCCTCTTGGCCCATAAGGCTATCTTTTGCCGGGGGTGCCCGGAACCCCTTTCGGTGAACCGATAAGTACCTGGTACCCCTCGAATCACTTTCGGTGTCCGAATACCCTCATCCTATATATCAATCTTTACCTCTCGACGATTTCGAGACTTCTCGTCATGTCCATGATCTCATCCGGGACTCCGAACAACATTCGGTCACCAAATCACATAACTCATATAATACTAAATCGTCATCGAACGTTAAGCATGCGAACGCTACGGGTTCAAGAACTATGTAGACATGACCGAGACACCTCTCCAATCAATAAACAATAGAGGAACCTGGATGCCCATATTGGCTCCTACATATTCTACGAAGATCTTTATCGGTCGAACCATTATGACAACATACGTAATTCAATTTGTCCATCGGTATGTTACTTGCCCGAGATTCCATTGTCGATATCTTCATACCTAGTTCAATCTCGTTACCGGCAAGTCTCTTTACTCGTTCCGTAATACATCACCTCATGACTAACTCCTTCGTCGTTTTCTTGCAAGCTTATGAGGTTTATTACCGAGAGGGCCCAGAGATACCTCTCCGACACTCGGAGTGACAAATCCTAATCCCGATCTATGCCAACTCAACCAACACCTTCGGAGATACCTGTAGAGCATCTTTATAATCACCCAGTTACATTGTGATGTTTGATCACACAAAAGGCATTCCTCCGGTATCCGGGAGTTGCATAATCTCATAGTCGAAGGAATGATGTGATCCCGTTATCAAATGACAAATCATGTCCATGGTTAGGAAACCTTAACCATGTTTGATCAACGAGCTAGTCAAGTAGAGGCTCACTAGGGACACGACGTTTGTTTATGCATTCACACATGTATTTAGGTTTCCGATCAATACAATTCTAGCATGAATAATAAACCTTTATCATGAACAAGGAAATATAAAATAGCAACTTTATTATTCCCTCTAGGGCATATTTCCTTCAGTCTCCCACTTGCACTAGAGTCAATAATCTAGATTACACTATAATGAATCTAACACCCATGGAGTCTTGGTGTTGATCATGTTTTCCTCGTGGAAGAGGCTTAGTCAATGGGTCTACTACATTCAGATCCGTATGTATCTTGCAAATATCTATGTCTCCCTCCTTGACTTGTTCACGAATGGAGTTGAAGTGTCTCTTGATGTGTTTGGTTCTCTTGTGAAATCTGGCTTCCTTCGCCAAGGCAATTTCTCCAGTATTCTCACAAAAGATTTTCATTGGACCTGATGCACTAGGTATTACACCTAGATCAGATATGAAGTCCTTCATATGGACTCCTTCATTTGCTGCTTCCTAAGCAGCTATGTACTATGCTTCCTACGTAGAACCCGCCACAACGCTCTGCTTGGAACTGCACCAACTGACAGCTCCACCATTCAATATAAATATGTATCCGGTTTGTGACTTAGAGTCATCCGGATCAGTGTCAAAGCTAGCATCGACGTAACCATTTATGACAAGCTCTTTGTCACCTCCATAAACGAGAAACATATCCTTGGTCCTTTTTAGGTACTTCAGGATGTTCTTGACCACTATACAGTGATCCACTCCTGGATTACTTTGGTACCTCCCTGCCAGACTTATGGCAAGGCACACATTAGGTCTAGTACACAACATAGCATACATGATAGAACCTATGGATGAGGCATAGGGAATGACTTTCATTTTCTCTCTATCTTCTGCTGCGGTCAGGCTTTGAGTCTACTCAACTTCACACCTTGCAACATAGGCAAGAACCCTTTCTTTGACTGACCCATTTTGAACTTCTTCAAAACTTTGTCAAGGTTTGTGCTTTGTGAAATTCCTATTAAGCGTCTTGATCTATCTCCATAGATCTTGATGCCCAATATATAAACAGCTTCACCGAGGTCTTTCATTAAAAACTCTTATTCAAATATCCTTTTAGGCTATCCAGAAATTCTATATCATTTCCAATCAAAAATATGTCATCCAATGAACATTATGTCAGCTACATATAATATCAGAAATGCTACAGAGCTCCCACTCACTTTCTTGTAAATACATGCTTCACCAAAAGTCTGTATAAAACCATATGCTTTGATCACCTCATCAAAGCGTATATTCCAACTCCGAGATGCTTGCACCAGTCCATAGATGGATCGCTGGATCTTGCACACTTTGTTAGCACCTTTAGGATCGACAAAACCTTCTGGTTGCATCATATACAACTCTTCTTTAAGAAATCCATTAAGGAATGCAGTTTTGACGTCCATTTGCCAAATTTCATAATCATAAAATGCGGCAATTGCTAACATGATTCAGACTGACTTAAGCATCGCTACAGGTGAGAAGGTCTCACAATAGTCAACCCCTTGAAACTTGTCGAAATCCTTTCGCGACAAGTCGAGCTTTGTAGACGGTGACATTACCATCAGCGTCGGATATGTGGTAGAAGGTGTACCCAATTGTTTCCTTAGGGTATCCTATGAAGATGCACTTCTCTGATTTGGGTTCGATCTTATCGGGTTGAAGCCTTTTTACATAAGTGTCGCAACCCCAAACTTTAAGAAACGACAACTTAGGTTTCTTGCCAAACCACAGTTCATACGGTGTCGTCTCAACGGATTTAGACGGTGCCCTATTTAATGTGAACGCAGCTGTCTCTAATGGATAACCCCAAAACAATAATGGTAAATCGGTAAGAGACATGATAGACCGCACCATATCTAATAGATTATGATGTTCGAACACACCATTACGTTGTGGTGTTCTAGGTGGCGTGAGTTGTGAAACTATTCCACAATTTTTAAATGAAGGCCAAACTCATAATTCAAATATTCGCCTCCGCGATCAGATCATAGAAACTTTATTTTCTTGTTACGATGATTCTCCACTTCACTATGAAATTCATTGAACTTTTCAAATGTTTCAGACTTGTGTTTCATTAAGTAGATATACCCATATCTGCTCAAATCATCTGTGAAGGTCAGAAAATAATAATACCGCCGCGTGGCTCAACACTCATCGGACCGCATACATTAGTATGTATTATTTCCAATAAGTCATTGGCTCGCTCCATTGTTCTGGAGAACGGAGTTTTAGTCATCTTGCCCATGAGGCATGGTTCGCAAGTATCAAATGATTCATAATCAAGTGATTCCAAAAGCCCATCTGCATGGAGTTTCTTCATGCACTTTACACCAATATGACCTAAACTGCAGCGCCACAAGTATGTTGCACTATCATTATCAACTTTGCATCTTTTGGCATCAATATTATGAATATGTGTATCAGCGCAATCGAGATTCAATAGAAATAGTCCACTCTTCAAGGGTGCATGACCATAAAAGATATTACTTATATAAATAGAACAACCATTATTCTTTGATTTAAATGAATAACCGTCTCACACTAAACAAGATCCAGATATAATGTTCATGCTCAACACTGGCACCAAATAACAATTATTCAGGTCTAAAACTAATCCTGAAGGTAGATGTAGAGGTAGCGTGCCGACGGCGATCACATTGACCTTGGAACCATTCCCGTCGCGCATCGTCACCTCGTCCTTAGCCAATCTTTGTTTAATCCGTAGCTCATGTTTCGAGTTACACATATGAGCAACTGAAACAGTATCAAATACCTAGGCGCTACTACGAGCATTAGTAAGGTACACATCAATAACATATATATGAAATATACCTTTGTTCACTTTGCCATCCTTCTTATCCGCCAAATACTTGGGGCAGTTCCGCTTCCAATGACTAGTCCCTTTGTAGTAGAAGCACTCAGTTTCAGGCTTGGGTCCAGCTTTGGGCTTCTTCCTGGGAGTGGCAACTTGCTTGCCATTATTCTTGAAGTTCCCTTTCTTTCCCTTGCCCTTTTCCTTGAAACTAGTGGTCTTGTTAACCATCAACACTTGATGCTCCTTCTTGATTTCTAGCTCCGCGGCCTTAAGCATTGCGAAGAGCTCGGGAATTGTTTTGTTCATCCCTTGGATATTATAGTTCATCATGAAGCCTTTGTAGCTTGGTGGAAGTCATTGAAGAACTCTGTCGATGACACAATCAATTGGAAGATCAACTCCCAACTGAGTCAAGTGATTATAATACCCAGATATTTTGAGTATGTGTTCACTGACAGAACTGTTCTTCTCCATATTGCAGCTATAGAACTTGTTGGAGACTTCATATCTCTCAACCCGGGCATTTTCTTGAAATATTAATTTCAACTCTTGGAACATCTCATATGCTCCATGACGTTCAAAACGTCTTTGAAGTTCCGGTTCTAAGCCGTAAAGCATGGCACACTCAACTATAGAGTAGTCATCAGATCGAGCTTTCCAAATGTTCATAACATCAGCTTCAGCTCCTGCAGCAGGCCTTTCACCTAGCGGTGCATCAAGGACATAATTCTTCTGTGCAGCAATGAGGATAATCCTCAAGTTATGGACCCAGTCCGTGTAGTTGCTACCATCATCTTTCAACTTAGCTTTCTCCAGGAACGCAATAAAATTCAAGGGAACGGTAGCTTGGGCATTTGATCTACAACATAGATATGCAAAATTATAAGACTAAGTTCATGGTAAATTAAGTTCATTTAATCATATTACTAAAGAACTCCCACTTAAATTGACATCCTCAAGTCATCTAAGTGATACATGATCCAAATAAACTAGCCCATGTCTGATCATCACGTGAGATGGGGTAGTCATCAGTGGTGAACATCTCTATGTTGATCATATCTTTATATGATTCATGTTTGACCTTTCGGTCTCCACTATTCCAAGGCCATGCCTATACATGCTAGGCTCGTCAAGTTTAACCTAAGTATTCCGCATGTGCAAAACTGTCTTGCACCCGTTGTATGTGAACGTAGAGTCGATCACACCTATGTTCGGGAACGCAGTAATTTCAAAAAAATTCCTACGCACACGCAAGATCTATCTAGGTGATGCATAGCAACGAGAGGGGGATAGTATGTCTACATACCCTCGTAGACTGAAAGCGGAAGCATTATGAAACATGGTTGATGTAGTCAAATGTCTTAGTGATCCAACTGATCAAGTACCGAACACACGACACCTCCGCGATCTGCACACATTCAACTCGGTGACGTCCCTCGTACTCTTGATCCAGTTGAGGCTGAGGGAGAGTTTTGTCAGCACGATGGCGTGATGACAGTGATGATGAAGTTACCGACGCAGGGCTTCGCCTAAGCACTACAACGATATTTCTGAGGTGGAATTCTGTGGAGGGGGGCACCGCACACGGCTAAACAATCAACTTGTGTGTCTATGGGATTCCCCCTCCCCCATATATAAAGGAGTAGAGGAGAGGAGGGCCGGCCTTCATAGGGTGCGCCCAAGGGGGGGGGAGTCCTACTCCTAGTAGGAGTATGTTTCCTCCCTTCCTAGTAGGAGTAGGAGAAGAAAGAAGAGGGAGAGAGAGGGAAGGAAAGGGAGGGTCAGCCCCCCACCCAATTCGGATTGGGCTTGGGGGGGGGGGCGCCCTCCGCCTGGCCGCCTCCTCCTCTCTCCCAGTAAGGCCCAGTAAGGCCCATTGACTCCGGGGGGGGGGGGGGTTCCGGTAACCTCCTGGTTCTCCGGTAAATGCCGGAACTCATCTGGAACCATTTCGATGTCCAAACATACCCTTCCAATATATCGATCTTTATGTCTCGACCATTTCGAGAATCCTTGTCATGTCTGTGATCACATCTGGGACTCCGAACTACCTTCGGTACATCAAAACACATAAACTCATAATACCGATCGTCATCGAATGTTAAGAGTGCGGAACCTACGGGTTCGAGAACTATGTAGACATGACCGAGATTGATCTCCGATCAATAACAAGGAGCGGAACCTGGATGCTCATATTGGTTCCTACATATTCTACGAAGATCTTTATCGGTCAAACGCATAACAACATACGTTGTTCCCTTTGTCATCGGTATGTTACTTGACTGAGATTCAATCGTCGGTATCTCAATACCTAGTTCAATCTCATTACCGGCAAGTCTCTTTACTCGTTCCGTAATGCAACATCCCACAACTAACTCATTAGTCAGATTGCTTGCAAGGCTTATAGTGATGTGCATTACTGAGAGGGCCCAGAGATACCTCTTCGATACACGGAGTGACAAATCCTAATCTTGATCTATGCCAACTCAACAAACACCATCGAAGACACCTGTAGAGCATCTTTATAGTCACCCAGTTACTTGTGATGTTTGATAGCACACTAAGTGTTCCTCCAATATTCAGGAGTTGCATAATCTCATATTCGTAGGAACATGTATAAGTTAGGGGGAAAGCAATAGCAATAAACTAAACGATCATAGTGCTAAGCTAATGGATGGGTCAAGTCAATCACATCATTCTCTAATGATGTGATCCCGTTCATCAAATGACAACTCATGCCTATGGCTAGCAAACTTAACCATCTTTGATTAGCGAGCTAGTCAAGTAGAGGCATACTACTGACACTCTGTTTGTGTATGTATTCACACATGTACTAAGTTTCTGGTTAATACAATTCTATCATGAATAATAAACATTTATCATGATATAAGGAAATATAAATAACAACTTTATTATTGCCTCTAGGGCATATTTCCTTCAACCCGATCATCACGTGGTGTCTCGAAACGACGAACTGTAGCAATTGTGCATACTCAGGGAGAACACTTTTACCTTGAAATTTAGTGAAGGGATCATCTTATAATCCTACTGTCGTTCTAACACTACAAAAAAAGACACATCCGTGACATTTTGGGCCGAACGGAATTTTTTTCTGTCATGCTTATGACACTTCTATGACGATAATTGTGACAAAACCCGGTATCATCATATATGTGGTGGGCTCCTACTTCTATGACAAAAAATCATGATTGAAAATGGACTTTTTGTCATGGGCGGGCCAGAGACGCAACTGCATGACATTCTTTGGGCCGTCCATGATGGAAAAAATCTTGGTAGAAGCGAGGGATAGGAAATATCGCGGAGTTCCCGGTTACGGTGGGTGGTCGGGGCCGAGCGATGCACTGTGGCTTGCGCATTTCTCTCGTGTACACGCGTGTCTGCGAGGCATTGGCTAACTGAACTCAGAGCGATCGCACGTTACTGAACCCGAGTGATCGATCCCTTGGCTGTTAACTGAACCCGAGTGATTCACTCGCTACTGACTGAACCCGAGCAATTCCTTCACTACTGCTGCTAACGGAACCCAAGCGATCGATCACTGCTGCTGCTTACTAAAGCCGATCAAGCCCCCGTGCGAGATGTAGCTAGCCAGCCGGTGTTGGGTTGCCTCTCGAGGAACAGTGACCATTGCTACCATGCGCGTGGTACGTAGAACGCGTCGAGGCGTGGTGAGTCGAGCTGGTTAGTTGGCTGTGGATAAACAGTTCCTGTTGGGGGTTGGACGAACAGGACCCGGTGGAGGCTCTATGAACAGCAGCCGGTGGAGCCTAGATGAACAGTAGCCCGTGGAGGGTAGAGGACGTTGATGGTGGATGAATAGTAGCCCGTGGATGCTGGAGCGAGGCACTAGACGATGGATGAACAAGACCCCGTTTCGACCGTAGGCGCTCCAACACAAGTCTGTTTCCTCCGTTTTGCGGTACGCCACACCCCTCCTGATCAATAGGACCTCGTTTCGACCGTAGGCACTCGAACACAAGTCCGTTTCCTCCATTTTGCGCTATGCCAGACCCCTCCCGATGAACAGGATCCTGTTTCGACCGTGGCCGGTCAAACAGAAGGCCATTTCCTCCGTTCTGTGGTATGCCAAACCTTGTTTTGGTTGTTCCATCCAAGCCGGTTGGCTCTCTTTGAACACGACACATTCCGACCCAGTCGGTTGCCTCCCGATGAACATGACGCTGTTTCTCCGTTCTGATCCAGCCGATTCGCTGTCTGATGAACATGACTCCGTTGCTGCTGTCCATTCCCTCTCCATGTACACAAGCCCTGGCCGTTCATATATATGCACGAGTATGCGCTCGTGACCCTGCCCGTATGTACGTACGTGACCATATTTTTTGCCATGTGGTTGTACGTACGTGTACATGACTTAGACGAGACTGCGTAAACTACTATGTCGGGTGCTCTACAATGACACATGCCGCTACTTACTTGGCCATGGTTCATACTTGCAGTGATACCGATCGACCAGTATGTACATACACGTTCGCGACCAGACAGACAACGCTACGTATGCTTTGACCGGGTGGGTCCCAGCAGAAAGGGAGGATAAGGACATACTTCCTTGCGTGCGAAGATATAGCTGCTCTGTCCCAGTTGTCAGGGGGAGGAATTGTTTTTATTTTGTGAGTAATAAGGAGGCACTTCCTTGTGTTTGAAGATGTAGCTGGTGGGTCCAGCTGTCAGCCTCACCGCCTAAAGTTCTCTTCCGATGGCTGTCCTTCGTTGACCACGTTGACCATGCCACGCCGAGAGCACCAATGCGGTGGACGGAGCCAGGGAAGACGTGGCAGTGGATGCCCACGCGGAGGGGAGTACGTGGGTTGACTGCTTCTAATACAGTGTGAGGTCGCCGTCGTCGAAGAATAACATGAGATGTGGGTGAGTATAGAGGGATGGCATAGCCAGCGGTGGCAGCACAACCGGACACGGGAGGCAGGAGCAGGCGGCATGGCCGGCGCTGGTTTGGGCGGCTGCAGCAAGAAGACCAGAGGTTGAAGAAGCACGACGGCCATTGGATGGACATCGTACGGCCACTACAGCTAGAATCGTTTATATTGACTAAGTTGACAAAGCCCTTAGTACACATCAACATAGTAGGCCCACAGGTCAGCCTCCAAAACGGTAAGTCCCCGATGTCAGGGGGAGGAATTATTTTTTTGGGCGGTTGAAGTAAGAATATCCGAGATTGAAGAAGAAGCACGACATCCGTTGGATGGACATCCAATGACCACTGCTGCTCGAACCGTGTGTTGACTACAAGTTGACAAAACCTTGCATACGCATCAACTTAGTTTTGTTTTGAGGGGACGCATCAACTTTGTAGGCCCACAAGTGTGTGGTTGAGAACATATAGCCCATTTCCGATTTGTAAGAATGTACAACCCATTTTTGAATTCTAATGGAATTTACTACAGCCCATTTACAGTTTGTTAGAAGTACATCCCATTTTCTAGCTAGGACAACGGTTAATAATTTCAACCAACCGCTCAAAACAGAATTCAATAAAATTTCCCACATTTTGATGGGATCCGAATATTTTTATCCCGAAATTTCTAGTCAGATTAAATATAATTTCAAAATAAATTTGTATTAGGTAAAAATCCAATGAAATATTGCACGCACAACAATTAATGAAATTAAAATTTTCAAATTCCAATAATAATTTTTTAAAACTTACTAGCAAGAGTGCCCATGCGTTGCAACGGGAGAACAAATTATCACCCTTAGTGTCCCATCCCTGTTACCACTTATTTTCTTTGTCCACATTATCTCTCACGATGTCCACTACATGGGAACGTTCCACCTAAGCTTGGAACCAATAAAGAATTGCATCGTCTACATGTACAGACCAGCGAACGGTCATGTTTGAGATCCCGGCCACATCTGCACAATTTAATGCTTGCACCTTGTATTTATGTATCTAGATTTTACATCGTAGTAGTTCAGTACCAGTCCGTAAAGGACACAAACAAACACCAAATTCAACTTTAGTTTAAAATGATCAACACCTTTTTTGTGGGTTAAAACGATCAACACCAAAGAACAGTGGAGGTTGCGAGTTTGATTGCTATCACGGTCTACTATTTTTGCCTCATCTCCTAAACGGGCTGGTGGGTTTGATTTATTGGGTCGGGTTGCATAGACGAGCCGGGAGGGCACTGTTTTTTTATTGGTGGAACGTAACATGGATGAACAGGGCAGAGGCCTGATGGCCTAGGATAGATGATCGGTAGAATAGCCTAACTAAGTATGAAGAAACGACATGGATATATCAAATGGGAGGCCAAATAATATTATACCTTCATTTATAAAAAAATATAGCATATATGCACGTGGGTTACACCAGTAAAAAATGACATAAATTTAGTGAGGATTTTATGCGCAGACATACCATTCAATGTGTTATAAAATTGGTGCAATTTTAGTAAGGATCATACGTGGAAGTAAAACATGTCATGCGGTCCGCTGCAACAGAAAAAAATGACATGAATTTAGTGAGGATTGCATGTAGGAAAAAAATGTCACATCATTTTTATATTCATATAAGATATGAATGAGGCCAGTACGCCTGCCATTGATACTATATTTCATGCCAACAAAGATTAATATGGCGCCCACAAATCCCGCATGTCCTATCTATTTTGGTAGGATCCTCCCTCAATCCTCCCATTTCCTTCCTCTATTTGGTAGGATCCTCCCTCAATCCTCCTATTTCCTTCCTCTATTTGGTAGGATCCTCCCTCAACCCTTCTATTTCCTTTCTTTTTCTTTCCTTATTATCAAGCATGTCATGAATCTCATTTGCCAGCTAGTTACTTTTCAAGTAATTACCCTCTATTTCCGTTCTCTCTCTTTCCTTGGGCCTTCCTTCTTTGTTTCTCAATGAGATATTCGTGACTTATTCTTTGCTTAATATCTGAAGCAGCTCCGTGATGCCTGATAACCTAAGAACGTATATAAACTGGTAAAAATTGATGCAAAATAGCAAGGTGGGAATATTTCATAAGTAAACAAATATGAAAAAGCCTTTGGCCCGTTCCCTGTCCGCCCCGTGGGCCGCGGCACCCGTCTTGGCTCAGCACTCCCGTGCCCATCAAGCGCCCAACTCCCTTGGCCCCAGTACGCCTTTGCTTTATGTTAAAGCGCCAGACGCTGACATTGGAACACCCACAAGCCTGGATTGATTGGTCTGCTGCCTTAGCATTTACACAGTAGACCAGAGTTTGATCCCATTGTCCACGTCCCGTTTTTATTTATTTTTACACAACTCCATTGTCCATTGTCCTAGCGTTCAACTGAAGCTGGGCCAACGACCCAGCCTGCAGGCCCAAGTCGGTAGGAACACATCAAGCCTGATGGTTTTCATGTATGGGCACATATATACTCCCTCTGTTCCAAAATAGATGACCCAACTTTGTACTAAAGTTAGTACAAAGTTGGGTCATCTATTTTGGAATGGAGGGAGTAGATTAGTACCACCTTGGTAAACCTCTTGTATATGTTTTAAATTCAAACTGAAAGCGTAAAATCACTGGAAGAAGCGTACTGTGACGGTGAACCCACGGAGTCAATCCATGCTTTATTATTGGGGAAAGATTACATGTTTGGTGCATTTTTCGAGTTACTGCCTAGTTTTTATAATTACATCCCATTTATTATTTCTTAAAGCCCATTTTCTCATTTAGGCTAATGCATCCCTCCTAGGAAAGATTTGTAGCCCAGTGGGGCGGAGAATAACAAGTTGACCTTGCCTGGGTATTCCTCAAAAAAAAGTATAGCTGGGCTAGCCATTTTTAGCTAGAAAAAAATTAATATCTGGGCTGGATATCTGGCCTCGGCTAGACGGGCCACAACCCGCCCAGTTAATACCCTGCTCTCCTCTGAACAACAACAAAAACATCGCTCAAGAAAAACTCCACAGTGCTCACACGTCAAAAAAACAAATACTGCTCAAGCTGCTTGGTCCCAACTGTCGGTCGCTCCTTGTGCAATTCTCTCGTTTATTGACTACATAGGTTGACAATGGTGTGGAATCGTGATGTTAGGAAACTAGGAGGAAGCAAAAAAATCTGTATATAATAAGGAGGCACTTGTGTACGTGCGGCTATGGCCCTGGTGGGTCCCCACTGTCATCCTCTCCAAGTAAAGTCATCTACTCATTCCTCATGTTCGTTGACCATGTTGACAATGCGAGATGGCGGCGCCACGATGAGCGCAACAACTCGTAGGACGAGGGAGAGGGCCTCGCGGGCCCTATGGATGGTCTGATACAGCGCCCGCTGCTCATTTAGGAAGCCGGGATCATAGGGCCACATGTCCGTGATGGCATTGTCGTTTGCTTGTTCATCGATTCTCGTTGAGGAGACGGAGGTTGCAGCACATGTCCTCCTGCGCTGGTAGCTCTTCAGCCATTAGGGCATCGAAGTGCGACCGCACCTCCTCTATGGTGAACACGGCATGAACTGGCTTGGACAGTGGCGCTGGCTCCTGGTCGGAAGTTACGTCCATCGTTTGATTATCGTCGCTCAGCTCAGTGAGCTTGCTGGCGAGCCAGCATGTCAGGCTGCTGGACCGACCCGCTACCAAGCACGAGTCTGACTGCCGTGGCCCACCCAGACCGCCTCCCTCACCCGCGCGCGCTTTTCGCTGAAAACGGTCAGCGCCCCCTGTGCCGCTTCCCGGTGCAGGCGATTGCTCCGCGTTCAAACGACACAAGTGTCGTCCGTCCGTCCATCTGCCGCCCATATTAATGATACATGGTTGCCAAGGCAGCTACTCCGGCTCCACCCGTCCGTCCCTCCGCCGCCCAACATTGCTATATAAACTGTTGCGCCGGCCATAGCCGCAGTCATCCGCCACCGTTCCTTTTTTCCAGTCCACACCACTACTGCCCACCATGGCTTTCTCACGCTCCAACGCTCTTCGGGACAGGCGGACGACAGACCACAAGGAGACGGCAGCCATTGCTGCCGACTGGCTAGCCGGCAGACAGCCAAAGGATGACGATGTCCCAATAAAGAACATGGTAGTTGATGATCTGGCAACAGCCCCCTCCTCCACGCCATCCTCACCGGTGCATTGCACCATGACCATCAGCGAGGCCCGTGCCCAATACATGGACACAGTGAGGCAAAAGAGTCAGGAGAAATTCAGGGAGGCGCAGGCCGACACCGCCTACAACAACCATCTCCTCCAGGAGCACCTGCAGGTGGAGGAGCAGATCGCCACGGAGCGGGCAGAGCAGGAGGCGCTACTCGACTCGTACCGCTCCGCCCGCGAGAGCCACCTCGAGCGCTGGCGGTATCGCATGTGGGTGGCGGAGGCTGCGGCCTCCTACAAAGAGGGCGATGAAGCGGGAGAGGCGCTGTTTGGCGAGACCGAGGACGAGGCAGAGGACAACGCCGGCTCCGATGAGTCCTCGCTCCACTGGCGTCTGTAGGATCGAAAGTATGTCTAGAGGGGGGGGGGGGTGATTGGACTACTTGACCAAATAAAAACCTAGCCTTTTCCCAATATTAAGTCTTGGCAGATTTTAGCAACTTATCACAAGTCAAGCAATCAACCTACACATGCAAGTCTAAGAGTATAACAACAGAATGTAAATCATTGCATATGAAGGGGAGGAGTTTGTAGGGAGAAAACGCAATGTAGACACAGAGATTTTTGGCGTGGTTCCGATAGGTGGTGCTATCTTACATCCACGTTGATGGAGACTTCAACCCAAGAAGGGTAACAACTGTGCGAGTCCACAGAGGGCTCCACCCATGAAGGGTCCATGAAGAAGCAACCTCGTCTATCCCACCATGGCCATCGCCCACGAAGGACTTGCCTCACTTGGGTAGATTGATACGTCTCCAACGTATTTACTTTTCCTAATGCCTTTCCTCTTGTTTTGGACTCTAATTTGCATGATTTGAATGAAACTAACCCCGGACCGACGCTGTTTTTAGCAGAACTACCATGGTGTGGTTTTTATGCAGAAATAAAAGCTCTCGGAATGGAACGAAACTTTGCCCGAATTTTTTATATCAATATTAAGAATTTCTAGAGCCAAGACCCACCAGAGGGGGCACCTGGGTGAGCACAACCCACCAGGGCGCGCCCCCCTCTCCTGGCGTGCCCAGGTGGGTTGTGCCCACCTGGTGGCCCTGCAGACCCTGAAACCGACGCTATAAAATCCTATTTTTCTAGAAAAAAATAGGGAGAAAGAATTATCGCGATCCATGAGATGGAGCCGCCGTCACCTCCCGTTCTTCATCGGGAGGCTAGATCTAGAGTCCGTTTGGGGCTCCGGAGAGGGGGGTCTTCGTTCTTCGTCATCCCAACCCTTCTCCATCGCCAATTCCATGATGCTCCCCACCGGGAGTGAGTAATTCCTTCATAGGCTTGCTGGTCAGTGAGGAGTTGGATGAGATTCATCATGTAATCGAGTTAGTTTTGTTAGGGCTTGATCCCTAGTATCCACTATGTTCTTAGATTGATGTTGCTATGACTTTGCCGTTCTTAATGCTTGTCACTTTGGGCCCGGGTGCCATGATTTCAGATCTGAACCATTTATGTTATCACTATTATATCCATGTTCTAGATCCGATCTTGCAAGTTATAGTCACCTACTAGGTGTTATGATCCGGCAACCCCAGAGTGAAAATAGCCGGAACCACTCCCGGTGATGACCGTAGTTTGAGGAGTTCATGTATTCACTATGTGCTAATGCTTTGTTCCGGTTCTCTATTAAAAGGAGGCCTTAATATCCCTTAGTTTCCAATATGGACCCCGCTGCCACGGGAGGGTAGGACAAAAGAAGTCATGCAAGTTCTTTCCATAAGCACGTATGACTATTTACGGAATACATGCCTACATTATATCAACGAACTGGAGCTAGTGCTGTATCGCCCTAGGTTATAACTGTCTCATGATGAATATCATCCAACAAGTCACCAATCCAATACCTACGAATTTATCTTATATTGTTCTTGCTAAGTTTCTACTATTATCATCACTGTTACACTTGCTACAAAACTGCTGCTATCACTGTTACTGTTACCATTGCTACTGCTACTACTGTCAAAACTGTCATATTACTGTGCTACTGATCACTTTGCTGCAGATAAGTAATCTCCAAGTGTGGTTGAATTGACAACTCAGCTATTAATACCTTCAAATATTCTTTGGCTCCCCTTGTGTCAAATCTATAAATTTGGGTTGAATACTCTGACGTCGAAAACGGTTGCGATCCCCTATACTTGTGGGTTATCAAGACCTTTTTCTAGCGCCATTGCCGGGGAGCATAGCTATATTTGTTGAGTCACTTGGGATTATTATCACTTTATCACTATGAAGAATCTGAAGGATGCTAAGACTAAGATATTTCCCTCAAAGATGAGGGGAGGTAAGGAACTGCCATCCAGTTCTGCTTTAGATTCACCTTCTGTTATAAGTAAACTTGCAACACCACCACATGCTATTAATTCTGATATGTCGCAAGTTATTGATGATGCTACTTCTGCTATGGATAATGCTTATGATGATGCTAGTACCTTGCTTGATAATGATGATGTGCCACTTGGTGACTTTCTTGATAAACAAATTGCTAGAGTAATACAACATGATGTTGTTGAGTCTGATGATGAGCTTGAAACTGAATCTCCTAAAACACCTGCTAGAACTAGCTCTCCTAGACATGAATTTCCTAAGGTACCGGAAGGGTATGTTATGAGTGAAGAAACAACTAGAGATATTCTTGCTTGCAGAGATAGAGATGATCTAGAGAAATTATTATGCAAGTATAAAGAAAAATCTCTGAATGCTAGAATGAAATGTGATCCTAAGTTTGCTACTTCACCTATCTTTATTGATGATAAGGATTATGAATTCTCTGTCGACCCAGAGTTAATTACTTTGGTTGAATCTGATCCTTTCCATGGTTATGAAACTGAAACTGTTGTGGCACATCTTACTAAGTTGAATGACATAGCCACCCTTTTTACTCATGATGAGAAAACTCGCTATTACTTTATTCTCAAATTATTTCCTTTCTCATTAAAGGGTGATGCTAAAGCTTGGTACAATACTCTTGCTCCTGGTTGTGTGCGTAGTCCCCAGGATATGATTTATTACTTCTCTGAAAAATATTTTCCTGCTCATAAGAAACAAGCTGCCTTACAGGAAATATTTAACTTTGTGCAAATTAAAGAAGAGAGTCTCCCACAAGCTTGGGGGAGGCTTTGCCAATTACTTAATGCTTTGCCTGATCATCCTCTTAAGAAAAATGAAATACTTGATATCTTCTATAATGGACTAACCGATGCTTCTAGGGACTTCCTAGATAGTTGTGCTGGTTGTGTTTTCAGGGAACGAACTGTTGGACAAGCTGAAGAATTATTGAATAACATATTGAAAAATTATGATGATTGGACTCTTCCTGAACCACCGCCTAAACCCACTCCGAAGAAGAGGGGTATATTATATCTCAGTCATGAAGATATGCAAGAGGCAAAGAAATCTATGAAGGAAAAAGGTATTAAAGCCGAGGATGTTAAAAATTTACCCCCTATTGAAGAAATACATGGGCTTAATACACCACCACTGCCTAAGGTGGTAGAGGTAAATTCTCTTATGAAGTTCAATGATAATGACAATCCTCACAATATGCATCCTAGCCAATGCCTTTATGAGTTTGAAAACTATATTAGAAAACAAGATCACTTCAATGCAAATGTTATGAAACAATTGAAATATAATTCTGATATGATTGCTCATTTGAGTAACTTGTTATTTAGAATATCAAATTATGTTAGAGGTGTTGGAAAGCATGCTTCTATGGTTCAAACTCAGCTAGAACAAGTTGCTAAATCTCAAAGAGAGTTGCTTGATGAAATGAATAATAATATGCATGACTTTGCTGTTAGAGTTGCAACTAGAGGAGGTAAAATGACCCAGGAACCACTTTATCCTAAGGGACACCCAAAAAGAATTGAACAAGATTAACAAAGAGCCAACACTAGTGCACCTAGTCCTTCTAGAGAGAAAAATAAAAAATGATAGGACTTCACATGCTCCTAGTGAACCTAAAGTAGAGAAACTTCCTCATAATGCTAATGAAACTTCTATCTCTGATGCTGAAACTCAGTCTGGTAATGAACATTCACCTAGTGATAATGAAAAAGACAATGTTGATGTTCATGAAGACTCTCAAACAAATAATAAAGAACCAGACAATGATGGAAGCACCTGTTGATCTTGATAACCCACAACCTAAGAATAAAAGATATGATAAAAGAGACTTCATTGCTAGAAAACACGGTAAAGAAAGAGAACCATGGGTTCAAAAACCTATGCCTTTTCCACCTAAGCCAACTAAAAAGAATGATGATGAATACTTTGAACGCTTTGCTGAAATGCTGAGGCCAGTCTTTTTGCGTACCCGCTTGACTGATATCTTGAAAATGCCTCCTTATGCAAAGTATATGAAAGACATCATCACAAATAAGAGAAAAATACCGGAAGCTGAAATCTCCACTATGCTTGCTAATTATACTTTTAAAGATGGAGTACCTAAAAAACTTGGAGATCCGGGAATACCAACTATACCTTGCTCTATCAAAAAGAATTATGTGAAAACTGCTTTGTGTGATTTAGGAGCTGGTGTTAGTGTTATGCCTTTCTCTTTATATAAAAGACTTGATTTGAATAAACTCACACCTACTGAAATATCTTTGCAAATGGCTGACAAATCAACTGCCATACCTATCGGTATCTGTGAGGATGTGCCCGTTGTTGTTGCTAATGTTACTATTTTGACTGACTTTGTTATACTTGAGATGCCCGAGGACGACAACATGTCGATTATCCTTGGTAGACCCTTCTTGAATACTGCAGGGGCTGTTATTGATTGCAATAAAAGCAAGGTCACTTTTCATATCAATGGTAATGAGCATACGGTGCACTTTCCGAAGAAACAATTCCAAGTGAATGGTATTAATGTTATTGAAAAATCTCCGACAATCACTATTGGAAGTTTTCAAATACCTCTACCTACTGTCAAAAAGAAATATGAAATGCTTATTGTTGGGGACATTCATATCCCCATTGAGGTAACTTAGTGATTTACGAAAGTTCTGGTTTCATGCTAATCGAAAGTGGTTGTTAATAAGACCTGATCAACCTTATTAATGGATCATTTTTGAACGGTATGAAGTTGATGAATTTAGTAAGCACTACCTTCTGTCCCTATTTTTTTCTCTGTTTTTATTAGTTAAATAAAATAAAATGCCATGTTTTGTCTGTTTTCTGAATTTTCCGTGCAATAAAAAATGACCCAAAAATAAAAGTTCTCAGAATGCCTGAAAATTTAATACGATTTTTTCTGAATATTTCTGAATTTTTGGTGCAAATAACATCAGAGGGAGGTGCACCAGGTGGGCACAACCCACCTGGGCGCGCCAGGACCCCCAGGCGCGCCTGGTGGGTTGTGGTCCCCACGTGGGCGCCCTCACTTATCTCTTCATCCCACATCATCACCTACCTCCAGAAAAAAATCTCATTGCTCTCTCTCTCTCCCGTGTTCTTGCTCTCAAACCCGCGGATTTCGATCTCTTTGCTCGAAGCTCCATTTCCGAAACTGTTTTCGGGGGATTGTTGCTTGGTATGTGACTCCACCATTTGTCCAATTAGTTTTTGTTTTAGTGGTTTATATTTTGAATAATTAGCTACTCTTGGTGCTGCTGTAGATGAGCTTTCATGTTGAATCCTTAGTGGTCTAATTAGTTTGAATGCTTGCTATGGTCTCTATGTATCCCTATGAGTAGTTAGTATCATTTTTGTGAAGTTTTGTTGAGAAAATTTTGCAGGCTAATAAATTTCAGAATTTTGTTCATAGGAAAACCATGAATATCTTTAGGAAGTTTGGCTCTAAGAAGAACACCAAGGGTGTCATTGGGGAGTCATCTGATAGTGATCTCCATCCTCGGAGGTTGGCGGAAGTACGGCCGTGTGAATGGCCGCACACCCCATTCCTGGAAGAGGCTGGAATCCTTCAGGAGTTCATGCAATATGCTGCTAATGCCAGCCTCACTGACTTCACCGCAGATGAGTGTGAACATCATCAAATCCTCAAAAACATCTTTGTTCAAAGCTTTACTTTCTTGCCTAGGAATAATCCTCCTAAAGTGAGTTTTGATTTATATGTTGAAAACCATTAGATACCATTTACTGAATTTTGTGACATATGCATGATCCCCTCTAATGGGAGCTTAGCCGATCCTAGGCTAGCTGAGTTTGAGGCCTTTTATCGCACTTTGATAGTGGTAGATGAGAGAGGGGTGTCAGCTATCACTTCCGCTGGCTTGCATTTTCCCGTGGTTCATTACTTTGCTCTTTTCATTGGAAAATGTTTGCTTTCTAGGGAGAAGGTGGGTGCGCTCAGCTCACCAGACCTTGCTGTTTTGCATCGTGCATTAGAGGGCGACAACACTTATAGCTTGGGAGCCATTGTGGCTCGTCGCCTCCACCTTAATAAATCCAAGGGTAAAATCCATGGTGGGATTTATTCTACTCGTTTGGCGGCTCACTTCGAGGTTGAGATACGCCCTCATGATTACCCTCTGACCAAGGTTTACCTAGACCGTGCTGCCATGGACCACCACCATTTTACTGATATCGAATCTCCTAACATCCCTATTCCATATAACTCGGTTTTTAGCGTGAGGAATCGTGGTGTTATTCCATTGCCTACTCCTGCTTTGTTTATCTTGTTGCCAGGGGCGGATATAGGATTATGCCTACAGACATCATCGCCTACCGAGGACACTCAGGCTGCTGCGGAAGTAGCGCAGGAACCTTAGCAGTGGGATGAGTGGGATGCCCGCTCCTCAGCACCCCTACTACCATCCAGGCTACTGATTAACTACCAAGTTAGGCCAAAAGCCTAAGCTTGGGGAGTATGTGTTTCCATCGACTTTACATTCATGGTCCACTTATTCCATTTGTCGGTGTCCACACTTTTTCATTGTATCACCCATGCTTAGATTTATTCTCTTGCTTTCTTCTTGTGTGTTTCAAAAACTTAGAAAAACCAAAAAAATAATTGTAGTAGTTTACTTTCTATGCATGCTTATTGTAATATTAAAAAGAAAATCCAAAAAGATTTCCTTGTTCTTCTTTGCTTGTTGGGAGCTTTCCCGTGTAAATAGTTTTTCTCGTTTTTGCTTTTCCCTTTTATTTGCTTGTTCAAGAAAACCAAAAACTCCAAAAATATTTCAGTGTGTTTCTCTGAATTTCTTTTCCTTTTATTCGAGTTGTACCAAGGAGAAGACCACGATGAAAATGTTGAGTGGCTCTCATAGGAATAACTGTTGAATCTAATAAAGAACCCATTTTACCTTGTCTTCTCCTATTGAATAAAATGTTTGCAGATTCCAGCTTAGTCCATGGCACTCTTGCACTATTATTATTTTCACATCGTTCGGTCGTGCAAGTGAAAGGCAATAATGACGATATTCGATGAACTGGTCGTGGCAGAGAGAAACTGGTATGAACTCGACTTGTTCTGTTTGTGTAAATATGTTTAACCTAGTATCCATGATTCGTCCCATTATGATTAAACATGTTTTCAATGACAATTGGAGATTATAGTTTCTCATGCCATGCATAAGTAGCTGGGAGTGAATAACGATTTATATTGGATATCAACATTGCGTTAACATGATTGTGATGTAGTATGATGATATGGTATCCTCCTCTGAATGTTCGAGTGGCTTGACTTGGCACATGTTCATGCATGTAGTTGAATCAAAACCAACATAGCCTCTATGATATTTATGTTCATGGTGTTCATATCCTACTCATGCTAGTGTCTAATGTTACTTATGCATAATGCATGATCATGATCATTGTTGCTCTCTAGCTGGTCGCTTCTCAATCTAATTGCTAGCCTTCGCCCGTACTAAGTGGGAATTCTGCTTGTACATCAAACCCTTGAACCCAAAGTTATTCCAGATGAGTCCACCATACCTACCTATATGCGGTATTACCCTGCCATCCTAAGTAAATTTGCATGTGCCACCTCTAAAAACTTCTAAAAAAATATCCTTTTTGTGTGCCTGGATCGTTCATGGAACGACATGAGGTGGTCGGTATCTTCCATGCTAAGTGGGTTATTCTCAGGTTGAGTGTTTATTCACTTGCCATCGCATGAGAAAAGGGCGGTAATAGGGATGCCCAGTCCCAAACTGCAAAATACAAAAAGAGTTAATCGCTCGGATAATCAAACAGAAACTCCCAATGGAGTCAAAACCTTTACTTTTTATCGCTTGGGAACCGCCACTAGCTTGTTTAGCATGGGAGATATTGATAACTGATGGTCGTGAAGTAAATGAGAAGGGTGCATGTCTCAAAATATCATTTATCTCAGTTTTAAAACTTGAGCTCTGGCACCTCTGCAAATCACTGCTTCCCTGTGCGAAGGGACTATCTATTTACTTTTATGTTGTGTCATCACCTTCTAAAACTAGCGGTAGAACCTGAGAGCACAACTGTCATGACTTATGCATTGTGTGCAACTAATGTTGGGTGGATCATGACTGGATCTTTTCTACCATGAATTACAATGTTTAGTCGCTGCTTGGACTTTGGAGGTGCTCCGCATTTATGTTTTGCGGTCTCAGAAAGGGCTAGCGAGATACCAGTATTGTCATATTATATCATGGTTGGTTTGACAACGTGTTGCTGTTTGAGATGTCTTATTATTGCTCGCTAGCTGATTATGTCATTGATATGAGTTAATATAATCTTTAAGAGTTATTGTCGGCATGGTTAGTTATAATGTTGGCTGAAAACATGGGTGTTGTTTAAGCTTATTTATGCAAACAAGAGCAAAAGAGTTCTTAATGGTTTTTATTTTTCACATTCAGTTTATTAACTGAATTGCTTGAGGACAAGCAAAGGTTTAAGCTTGGGGGAGTTGATATGTCTCCAACGTATCTACTTTTCCTAACGCTTTTCCTCTTGTTTTGGACTCTAATTTGCATGATTTGAATGAAACTAACCCCGGACTGACGCTGTTTTTAGCAGAACTACCATGGTGTGGTTTTTGTGCAGAAATAAAAGATCTCGGAATGGAACGAAACTTTGCGAGGATTTTTTATATCAATAATAAGAATTTCTGGAGCCAAGACCCACTAGAGGGGGGCACCTGGGTGAGCACAACCCACCAGGGCGGGCCCCCCTCTCCTGGCGTGGCCAGGTGGGTTGTGCCCACCTGGTGGCCCCGCAGACCATGAAACCGACGCTATAAAATCCTATTTTTCTAGAAAAAATAGGGAGAAAGAATTATCGTGATCCATGAGACGGAGCAGACGCCACCTCCCGTTCTTCATTGGGAGGCCAGATCTGGAGTCCGTTTGGGGCTCCGGAGAGGGGGATCTTCATTCTTTGTCATCACCAACCCTTCTCCATCGCCAATTCCATGATGCTCCCCACCGGGAGTGAGTAATTCCTTCGTATACTTGCTGGTCGGTGAGGAGTTGGATGAGATTCATCATGTAATCGAGTTAGTTTTGTTAGGGCTTGATCCCTAGTATCCACTATGTTCTTAGATTGATGTTGCTATGACTTTGCCATTCTTAATGCTTGTCACTTTGGGCCCGGGTGCCATGATTTCAGATCTGAACCGTTTATGTTATCACCATTATATCCATGTTCTAGATCCGATCTTGCAAGTTATAGTCACCTACTACGTGTTATGATCTGGCAACCCCAGAGTGACAATAGCCGGAACCACTCCCGGAGATGACCGTAGTTTGAGGAGTTCATGTATTCACTATGTGCTAATGCTTTGTTCCAGTTCTCTATTAAAAGGAGGCCTTAATATCCCTTAGTTTCCAATATGGACCCCGCTGCCACGGGAGGGTAGGACAAAAGATGTCATGCAAGTTCTTTCCATAAGCATGTATGACTATTTATGGAATACATGCCTACATTATATCGATGAACTGGAGCTAGTGTCATATCGCCCTAGGTTATAACTATCTCACGATGAATATCATCCAACAAGTCACTGATCCAATGCCTATGAATTTATCTTATATTGTTCTTGCTAAGTTACTATTGCTATCATCACTATTACACTTGCTACAAAACTATTTCTATCACTGTTACAGTTACTGCTACTACTATCAAAACTATCATATTACTGTGCTATTGATCACTTTGCTGCAGATAATTAATCTCTAGGTGTGGTTGAATTGACAACTCAGCTGCTAATACCTTCAAATATTCTTTTGCTCCCCTTGTGTCGAATTTATAAATTTGGGTTGAATACTCTACCCTTGAAAACTGTTGTGATCCCCTATACTTGTGGGTTATCATAGATCTTCATGAAGTTGGCGATCTCCTTGCCCGTACAAACTCCTTGGTTCAACTCCACAATCTTGACGGAGGATCCCAAGTGACACCTAACCAATCTAGGAGACACCACTCTCCGAAAGGTAATAGATGGCGTGTTGATGACGAACTCCTTGCTCTTGTGCTTCAAATGATAGTCTCCCCAACACTCAACTCTCTCTCACAGATTTGGATATGGTGTAAAGATGATTTGACTGGAAAGCAACTTGGGGAAGGCTAGAGATGAAGATTCTTGTGGTTGGATTGGAATGTCTTGGTCTCAACACATGAGCAGGTTGTTCTCTTTCAGAAAATGGGTAGTCGAAGTGTAGGCACGTTCTGATGGCTCTCTCCATGAATGGAGGATGGGCGAAGGGGTATATATAGTCTCCACACGAAATCTAACCGTTACACGCAATTTTCCAAACTCGATGGGACTGAATAGTGAAACTCGGTCAGACCGATTTAGTTCAAAATGTGAACGTTGGGCTTTTCGGTGAGACCGACATGTCAACTCGGTGGGATCGATTTCATTAGGGTTAGGGCATAATGTAATCTCGGTGAGACCGATTTTTGTAATAGGCAAACAGAGAGTTGGTCACGCAAACTCGGTGGGACCGATCACTCATTTATGTGAGACCGAAATGTTACGAAAAGGAAACAGCGAGTTTGCATTGTGAACTCGGTGGGATCGATCGCTCATCTCAGTTAGAACCAAACATTACAAAGGGAAACAGAGAGTTTGCAATCCCATCTTGGTGAGACCGAGATCCCTATCGGTGAGACCAAACTGATTAGGGTTTCTGGCTATGGCTATGTCAAATGAACTCGGTGGCGCTGAATAGATCAAATCAGTGGGGCCGAGTTTGACTTTTGGTTTGTTGCATATGTGGATATGAGAAAGTGGTTGAGGGCTTTTGGAGCATATCACTAAGCATTTTGAGCAAGCAAGCCATTAAGCAACACCTCATCCCCTTTTAATTGTATTAGCTTTTCCTATGGACTCAATGTGATCTTGGATCACCGACGGTGTCTGATGACCCACAAGTGTAGGGGATCTATCGTAGCCTTTTCGATAAGTAAGAGTGCCGAACCCAACGAGGAGCAGAAGGAAATGACAAGCAGTTTTCAGTAAGGTATTCTCTGCAAGCACTAAAATTATCGGTAACAGATAGTTTTGTGATAAGGTAATTTATAACAAGTAGAAAGTAATAAAAGCAAATAAGGTGAAGCAAGATGGCCCAATCCTTTTTGTAGCAAAGGACAAGCCTGGACAAACTCTTATATGAAGGAAAGCGCTCCCGAGGACACATGGGAATTATCGTCAAGCTAGTTTTCATCACGGTCATATGATTCACGTTCGGTACTTTGATAATTTGATATGTGGGTGGACCCGTGCTTGGGTACTGTTCTTACATGGACAAGCATCCCACTTATGCTTAACCCCCATTGCAAGCATCTACAACTACAACAGAAGTATTAAGGTAAACCTAACCATAGCATGAAACATATGGATCCAAATCAGCCCCTTACGAAGCAACGCATAAACTAGGGTTTAAGCTTCTGTCACTCTAGCAACCCATCATCTACTTATTACTTCCCAATGCCTCCCTCTAGGCCCAAACAATGGTGAAGTGTCATGTAGTCGATGTTCACATGACACCACTAGAGGGATGACAACATACATCTCATCAAAATATCGAACGAATACCAAATTCACATGACTACTTATAGCAAGACTTCTCCCATGTCCTCAGGAACAAACGTAACTACTCACAAATGCATATTCATGTTCATAATCAGAGGGGTATTGATATGCATTAAGGATTTGAACATATGATCTTCCACCAAATAAACCAACTAGCATCAACTACAAGGAGTAGTCAACACTACTAGCAACCCACAGGTACCAATCTGAGGTTTTTGGTACAAAGATAAGATACAAGAGATGAACTAGGGTTTGAGAGGAGATGGTGCTGGTGAAGATGTTGATGGAGATTGACCCCCTCCCAATGAGAGGATCGTTGGTGATGATGATGGTGATGATTTCCCCGCCCGAAGGGAAGTATCCCCGGTAGAACAGCTCCACCGGAGCCCTAGATTGGTTCCGCCAAGGTCCTGCCTCGTGGCGGTGGAGTTCGTTCCGTAAGTTTGCTCTTGATTTTTTCCAGGGTAAAAGACTTCATATAGCAGAAGATGGCCACCGGAGGGCTGTCAAGGGGCCCACGAGGTAGGGGCGCGCCTCACCCTCGTGGACGGGGTGTGGGCCCCCTGACGCTGATTCCTTCACCAGTATTTATATTAATTCCAAAAATGACTTTCGTGAGTTTCAGGACTTTGGAGCTGTGCAGAATAGGTCTCTAATATTGGCTCCTTTTCCAGCCCAGAAATCCCAGCTGCCAGCATTCTCCCTCTTCATGTAAACCTTGTAAAATAAGAGAGAATAGCCATAATTATTGTCATATATCATGTCATAAACAACCCATAATGCAATAAATATCAATATGAAAGCATGATACAAAATGGACGTATCAACTCCCCAAGCTTAGACCTCGCTTGTTCCTCAAGCAGAAGCCGATATCGGAGAAATATGTCCACATGTTTAGAGATAGAGGTGTCGATAAAATAAAATACGGACATGAGGGCATCATGATCATTCTTCTAAACAACAACATACATATATTTTGTCATACGATTACTTATGTTAAAGTACGATCTATTAACAATGTCAAGTATGACTCAAAACTTCATTGAAAACTAACAACTATAATCTTGTCATTGAAGCAATTGAAATTTATCATAACATCGAAAGAGTCAATATAAGAGCTTTTCAGCAAGTCCACATACTCAACCATCATTTAGTCTTTACAGTTGCTAACACTCACGCAATACTTATGGGTATGGAGTTTCAATCGAACATCGAGAAAGATAGGGGCTTATAGTGTTGCCTCCAACCTTTTACCTCAAGAGTAATGTCAACAATAATAGATCATGCTAACTTACATCCAATTGGATATATATATCAGGATCTTTCCAACACGAGGTGCTTGCCAAAGGATAAAATATAAAAAGGGAAGGTGAAGATCACCATGACTCTTGCATAATATATAAGACAAAAATAAAAGATAGGCCCTTCGCAAAGGGAAGTAGAGATTGTCATGTGCTTTTATGGTTGGATGCAACGAAATCTTAATGCAAAAGAATGTCACTTTATATTGCCACTTGTGATAAAGACCCTTATTATGCAGTCCGTTGCTTTTATTACTTCCATATCACAAGATCGTATAAAGCTTATTTTCTCCACACTAATAAGTCATACATATTTAGAGAGCAATTTTTATTGCATGCAACATGATAACTTACTTGAAGGATCTTACTCAATCCATAGGTAGATATGGTGGACTCTCATGGCAAAATTGGTTTAAGGGTATTTGGAAGCACAAGTAATTTCTACTTAGTGCAAAGGAATTCGGCTAGCATGAGAGGGAAAGGCAAGCTCAACATGTTGGATGATCCATGACAATATAATTTATCTAGATGTAAGAAAACATAACCCATTACGTTGTCTTCCTTGTCCAACATCAACTCTTTTAGCAAGTCATACTTTAATGAGTGCTCACAATCATAAAAGATGTCCAAGATAGTATATTTATATGTGAAAACCTCTCTTTCTTTATTACTTCCTATTAATTGCAACGATGACCAAACTATGTCTGCCAACTCTCAACAACTTTTATGCCTCATACTCTTTATATGTGAAGTCATTACTATCCATAAGAGTCAACATGGTCTCTTTTATTTCTTTTTATTCTTTCTATTTTCTCAAGATCATAGCAAGATAGCAGAGCCCTTGACTCAACACTAATCTTTATTATATATCTCACGGAACTCCGATTACATAGAGGGATCACAAAGCAAAACTCAGAACTAATTCATACCAAAACTTTATTCTACTATATTAAGATATTTAGCAAAAGGATTGAACTAAGAAAAACTATAAAGATAGGAGTGTGATGGTGATACCGATACCGGGCACCTCCCCCAAGCTTGGCAGTTGCCAATGGGAGTGCCCATACCCATGTGATTATGTCTCCTTTGCTGGGTGAAGAAGGTGGTGTTGTTGATGATGTAGGCTTCTTCTTAATTTGCGTTTAAGGATAGAATTTTGCTCCCTTAGATCATCGATCTCTTGCTCAAGGCTTAATATCTTTTTGCACAGTTCCCGTTTGTTCTCCTCAAGACGTAGATCTGGCTTGGAGGCGCTTGATTTTCTCGTGAAGCTTGAAGATGGCCTCCCCAATGTCCTTGGCGTCCAGCTTGTGGTTGTTGGTGAACTCCGTGATGATTATGTGATTGGAGTCCAGTCCACGCTCCACCATCTCCTGACACTTGAAAACTTGTTGCTCCATTGCCTCGAGCCTTGTCTCCACGCTTCCGGTTCTCGTTGGTCCCTCAACATCGCAGATGTGCAGCAACCCCTCACGCATCTCAATGGTTTGAGGATGTTGCAGCACTTCCGCGAGGTAGGGGTTGATGACATTCTCGAAGAACTTGTCCTTGGGGGTACTTGGAGACGTCATGGTGATCTAGATCTGTCAGAAAAACAGCTCGAAACAAGAACAGAGGATATTTGCGTGCTACGGTGGTCAAAACCTTCGGGACATTATATAATGAATTTTTTTACCGACCATAAGAAGTATCGTGTAAGAAAACGGAGTCCAGAGAGCACACGAGGTGCCCTCGAGGCAGGGGCGCCCTCCACCCTCGTGGACGCCTTGTATCCTTCCCGAACTACTTCTTATTTTCCCATTTTCTTAAATATTCCAAAACGGAGAAAAACTGCCATTAGAACTGTTTTGGAGTCGGTTTACTTACCGTACCACATACCTATTCCTTTTCGGAGTCTGAAACGTTCTGGAAAGTGTCTCTTATGTATTTCTCTGGGGTTACGGTTTCAATAACATTGGTTTCAACATTTATAGGATTACCTGAGATATAATGTTTGATTCTTTGACCATTCACCACCCTCAGATTTGTGCCTTCAAAGTTGTTGATTTTTATGGCATCGGAACGGTAGACCTCCTCGATAACATAAGGACCTTCCCATTTAGAGAGAAGTTTGCCTGCAAAAAATCTTAAATGAGAGTTGTATAATAATACATAATCACCCACATTAAACTCATGTTTTTGTATCCTTTTGTCATGCCATCTTTTAACTTTTTCTCTAAACAGTTTGGCATTCTCATAGGCCTGGGTTCTCCATTCATCAAGTGAGTTAATGTCAAATAACCTCTTCTCACCGGCAAGTTTGAAATCATAATTGAGCTCTTTGATGGCCCAATATGCCTTATGTTCTAATTCGAGAGGTAAGTGACATGCTTTTCCATAAACCATTTTATACGGAGACATACCCAAAGGATTTTTATATGCAGTTCTATAAGCCCATAATGCATCATAAAGTTTCTTGGACCAATTCTTTCTAGATCTATTAACAGTCTTTTGTAAAATTAATTTGAGCTCTCTATTACTCAATTCTGCTTGACCACTAGACTGCGGGTGATATGGAGATGCAATTCTATGATTAACATCATACTTAGCAAGCATTTTACGAAAAGCACCATGAATAAAATGTGAACCACCATCAGTCATTAAATATCTAGGGACTCCAAACCTCAAAAAAATAACTTCTTTAAGCATCTTAATAGAGGTGTTATGATCGGCACTACTAGTTGGAATAGCTTCTACCCACTTAGTAACGTAATCAACAGCAACTAAAATATGTGTATACCCATTAGAGGAAGGAAACGATCCCATATAATCAAAGCCCCAAACATCAAATGGTTCAATAACGAGTGAATAATTCATAGGCATTTCTTGACGTCTACTAATATTACAAATTCTTTGACATTCATCACAAGATAAGACAAACTTACGGGCATCCTTGAAGAGAGTAGGCCAATAAAAACCGGATTGCAATACCTTATGTGCAGTTCTATCTCCAACATGGTGTCCTCCATAAGCTCGGAATGATACTTGTGTAGGATCTGTTCCTGTTCATGCTCAGGTATACAACATGTAGTAACACCATCTACTCCTTCTTTATAAAGGTGCGGGTCATCCCAGATGTAATGTCTTAAATCATATAAAAACTTTTTATTTTGCTGGTATGTGAAACTAGGTGGTATAAATTTAGCAACAATGTAATTAGCATAATCAGCATACCATGGAGCAGTGCGAGAAGCATTTATGACAGCTAATTGTTCATCAGGAAAGCTATCATCAATAGGTAGTGGGTCATCAAGAACATTCTCTAACCTAGACAAGTTGTCTGCAACGGGATTCTCAGCTCCATTTCTATCAATAATATGCAAATCAAATTCTTGTAGCAGGAGAACCCATCTAATAAGTCTAGGTTTAGCATCGTTCTTTTCCATAAGATATTTAATAGCAGCATGATCAGTGTGAATAGTCACTTTAGAATCAACAATATAAGGTCTGAACTTATCACAAGCAAATACAACTGCTAAGAATTCCTTTTCAGCAGTAGCATAATTTCTCTAGGCATTGTCTAGAGTTTTACTAGCATATTGAATAATGTTTAATTTTTTATCAACTCTTTGTCCTAGAACAACACCTACAACATAGTCACTAGCATCACACATGATTTCAAAGGGTAAATTCCAATCAGGTGGCTGAACAATAGGTGCAAAAATTAAGGCTTTCTTAAGTATTTCAAATGCTTCTACACAATCATCATCAAAGACAAAAGGAATATCTTTTTGTAATAGGTTAGTCAAAGGCCGGGAAAATTTTGAGAAGTCCTTAATGAACCTCCTATAAAAACCGGCATGACCAAGGAAACTTCTTATACCTTTGTTGTCCTTGGGACACTGCATCTTTTCAATAGCATCAACTTTAGCTTTGTCAACTTCAATACCTCTTTCAGAAATTTGATGCCCCAAGACAATACCTTCATTAACCATGAAGTGGCACTTCACCCAATTCAAGACAAGGTTAGTTTCTTCACATCTCTGCAAAACTCGATCAAGGTTGCTCAAGCAATCATCAAAAGAGGATCCATAAACAGAGAAATCATCCATGAAGACTTCACAAATCTTTTCACAAAAGTCCGAGAATATAGCCATCAAGCATCTTTGAAAGGTAGCAGGTGCATTACATGAACCAAAAGGCATACGTCTATAAGCAAAGGTACCGAAAGGGCAAGTAAAAGTAGTCTTTTCTTGATCATCAACTGACATAGGTATTTGAGAGAAACCAGAGTAACCATCTAGAAAGCAAAAATGTGTATGTTTGGATAATATTTCTAGCATTTGATCAATGAAAGGCAAAGGGTAATGATATTTTTTAGTACCTTTATTTAATTTGTGGAAATGAATCACCATCCTATAGCCTGTAATAATTCTTTGTGGAATCAATTCATCTTTGTCATTAGGAACGATAGTAATACCTCCCTTCTTAGGGACACAATGGACATGACTTACCCACTGACTATCAGCAATGTGATAAATTATACCTGCTTTAAGGGGATTTAATATTTCCTTTCTTACCACTTCTTTCATCTTAGGATTTAGCCGTCGTTGGTGATCAATAACTGGTTTGGTGTCTTTCTCCAAATTTATTTTGTGTTGACATAGAGTGCGACTAATGCCCTTAAGATCATCAAGAGTATATCCAATAGAAGCACGATGCTTCTTCAGAGTTTTCAATAATTTCTCTTCTTCATGCTTTGAAAGGTTAGCACTAATAATAACAGGATATATCTTCTTTTCATCAAGATAAGCATATTTAAGAGTATCAGGCAATGGTTTAAGCTCAAACAAGGGATCACCCTTGGGTGGAGGAGGATCCCCTAGGATTTCAACAGGCAAGTTGTGTTTCAGAATAGGTCCCTGTTTAAAGAATACTTCATCTATTTCCCTTCTTTCATTCATATGCGTATCATCTTCATGGTCTAGCAAATATTGTTCTAAAGGATCACTAGGAGGCATGACAATAGAAGCAAGACCAATAATTTCATCTTTACTAGGCAATTCCTCATCACGGTGTTGTCTACTAAATTTAGAAAAATTAAACTCATGAGACATATCACCCAAACCAATAGTAACAACATCCTTTTCGTAGTCTATCCTAGCATTAACAGTGTTCAAGAAGGGTCTACCAAATATAATGGGACAAAAGCTATCTTGTGGGGAACCAAGAACAAGAAAATCAGCAGGATGTTTAACCTTTCCACACAAGACTTCAACATCTCTAACAATCCCAACCGGTGAAATAGTATCTCTATTGGCAAGTTTAATGGTAACATCGATATCTTCTATCTCAGCAGGTGCAATATAATGCATAATTTCTTATTATAAGGAATGAGGTATTGCACTTGCACTAGCACCCATATCACATAAGCCATGATAACAGTGATCTCCTATTTTAATGGAAATAACAGGCATGCCTACAACATGTCTATGTTTATTTTTAGCATCAGGTCTAGTAATTCTAGCAGCTTCATTGCAGAAGTAAATAACATGCCCATCAATATTATTGGCCAAGAGATCTTTAACCACAGCAATTTTAGGTTCAACTTTAACTTGCTCAGGGGGTTTGTGTGTCCTAATATTACTTTTGTTGACTACAGTTGAAGATTTAGCATGATCCTTTATTGTAATAGGGAAATGTGGTTTCTCAATATAAGAAGTAGAACAACAGGATCATTATAAGTGATAGTATTTTCTTCAACTTTAGTAGGTGCAACTACTTTTACTTCAGTGGGAGGATTATATTTGAACCACTTCTCCTTTGGGAGATTAACATGAGTAGCAAAGGATTCACAGAAAGAAGCTACTATCTCAGAGTCAAGTCCATATTTAGTGCTAAATTAACCGGAAACATCGGTATCCATAAAAGATTTAACACAATCAAACTTAGGTGTTATACCTGACTCCTTACCTTCGTCGAGGTCCCATTCTTCAGAGTTGCGTTTGATTCTTTCCAATAAATCGCATTTGAATTCCGTAGTCTTCATCATAAAAGATCCAGTACAAGAAGTATCGAGCATGGAGCAATTATTGAGAGAAAGCCGAGCATAAATTTTTTGAATAATCATTTTCTTGGGAGCTCATGATTGGGGCATGAATATAACATTGACTTAAGCCTCCCCAAGCTTGAGCGATGCATAGGATAAAACTTCTGATGAAGTTCCAATTTCAATCGTTTGTAGTTTCATGATCCCATATCATCACATAGCCTATACAATGTCAACTCTCTCCCTTCAAAGATAAAGGGAAGACCTTCTTCTTGATAACATCATGAGGCATACCTGCAAGCTTAAATAATCCACAAACTTCATCCACATAGATTAAGTGTAAATCGAGATGCAATGTTCCATCTCCTGCAAAAGGATTAGCTAGCAGTATCTCTATCATACCCGAAGGAATTTAAAAGTAATCATTTTCAGTAGGTTGAGGAGCAACTCTTTGCTCTACAGGTCGGGGTGAAGATACCCCGAACAAGCCCCTCAAAGGATTATGTTCCATAGTAACAAGTGACAGTAAATTTCAGCACACTATATAAATTTTTCCTTACAAAATTCCACCTACCAAAGGCGCTTCACTCCCTGGGAACGGTGCCAGAAAAGAGTCTTGATGACCCCAAGTGTAGGGGATCTATCGTAGCCTTTTCGATAGGTAAGAGTGTCGAACCCAATAAGGAGCGGAAGGAAATGATAAGCGGTTTTTAGTAAGGTATTGTCTGCAATCACTAAAATTATCAGAAACAAATAGTTTTGTGATAAGGTAATTTGTAACGAGTAGCAAGTAATAAAAGTAAATAAGGTGTAGAAAGATGGCCCAATCCTTTTTGTAGCAAAGGACAAGCCTGGATAAACTCTTATATGAAGGAAAGCGCTCCCGAGGACACTTGGGAATTATCGTCAAGCTAGTTTTCATCACGTTCATATGATTCGCATTCGGTACTTTGATAATTTGAGATGTGGGTGGACCGGTGCTTGGGTACTGTCTTTACTTGGACAAGCATCCCACTTATGATTAACCCCCATTGCAAGCATCCGCAACTACAACAGAAGTATTAAGGTAAACCTGACCATAGCATGAAACATATGGATTCAAATCAGCCCCTTAAGAAGCAACGCATAAACTAGGGTGTAACCTTCTGTCACTCTAGCAACCCGTCATCTACTTATTACTTCCCAATGCCTCCCTCTAGGCCCAAACAATGGTGAAGTGTCATGTAGTTGACGTTCACATGGCACCACTAGAGGGATGACAACATACATCTCATCAAAATATTGAATGAATACCAAATTCACATGACTACTTATAGCAAGACTTCTCCCATGTCCCCAGGAACAAACGTAACTACTTACAAAGCATATTCATGTTCATAATCAGAGGGGTATTAATATGCATAATGGATCTGAACATATGATCTTCCACCAGGTAAACCAACTAGCATCAACTACAAGGAGTAATCAACACTACTAGCAACCCACAGGTACGAATCTGAGGTTTGGATACAAAGATTGGATACAAGAGATGAACTAGTGTTTGAGATGAGATGGTGCTGGCGAAGATGTTGATGGAGATTAACCCCGTCCCTGATGAGAGGATCGTTGGTGATGACGATGGTGATGATTTCCCCCTCCTAGAGGGAAGTTTCCCCGGCAGAATAGCTCTGCCAGAGCCCTAGATTGGTTCCACCAAGGTTCCACCTCGTGGCGGCAGAGTTTCTTCCCAAAAGCTTGCTTATGATTTTTCTCGGACAAAAGACTTCATATAGCAGAAGATGGTCACCGGAGGCCTGCCAGGGGGCCCACGAGGCAGTGGGGCGCGCCCCCACCCTCGTGGCCAGGGTGTGGGCCCCCTCTGGTGGATTCTTTCGCCAGTATTTCTTATTAATTCCAAAAATAACTTCCATGAAGTTTCAGGACTTTTGGAGCTGTGGAGAATAGGTCTCTAATATTTGCTCCTTTTCCAGCCCAGAATTCCAGCTGCCGGCATTCTCCCTCTTCATGTAAACCTTGTAAAATAAGAGGGAATAGGCATAAGTATTGTGACATAACGTATAATGACAGCCTATAATGGAATAAATATTGATATAAAAGCATGATGCAAAATGGACGTATCAGTGTCCTGGACTAGGGGGTATTCACCACGTCATCTCCCGACTACCTGGATCAGGACGAGGACCCCCATGGCGGTTCACTTATGGGCCACTTTGGGCAGCCCATGCCACATACAAGGAGGATTCCACAAGACTTGGCGCCCAAGACAAGGAATCCTCTAAACCCTAGGCCTCTGGTGTGTTATATAAACCGACGCCAGGCTAGTCAATAGATAATCTAATATTCATTGGAACAATCTCATGGTAGACACATGTACTCTATACTACACCCCATATGAATAAAATCAAAAGCAGGATGTAGGGTTTTACCTCCATCAAGAGGGCCCGAACCTGGGTAAAATCTCGTGTCCATGTTACCATCGCTCGAAGACGCCTAGTTTAGGACCCCTACTATGAGATATGCTGGATATAGAACCAACATTGGTGCTTTCATTGAGAGCCTGCTGGCAGTTGCCACGGTGCAATGGGAATTCGGATCGTCTCCGGCGCGATCTACACATCGGAGCCAAGCTTTATGGTCGATGTCGGCATCTTTGTCGCCGACTCGACTGGTCACCTCCGCTGGACTGAGGACCGCGCTCCACGTTATATCATCAAGATCAGACGGATCTTTCATCATCATCAGCTCAAATCTCAACCAAGATCATGGAAAAGTCGTCCATGGAGCCTGGGGGGCTCATCGTCAACATTGCCCTCATACGATCACACCGTTTTTTCTGTACAACAGATTTGTTTTCGCTGCCACCATCTCCTTAGAAGTCGATTTGACGAACCTTTTGATGGAATTGTGCGGAATTGAGTATACAACAACCCCGTAAAATTTCGTCGCCTTCCGATGGATGAATCTCCGGCGATCTATGATATACCGGAGGCCTGTCGAGTCTGGACCGGAATCTAGACGAGTTTAGGGAGTGGTATCCAGAGCCTAGCTCGTAGGTTATTTGGAAGATCCTACCGTTCATCTTCTGCGGAATTTCTGTATCTACCACCTCTCAAAATTACAGCTCGATCCGGCCGTTCAAACTCTGGGAACCTTCAGATTAGTGCATCACTTTTCGGATCTGTTTTCTGCATGAATACGAATCCGACCTGAGTTCATCTTTCTTCATGAACAGGATATTGGACAACCTTTTTGGAAGAATCTCTTTCTAGGGTATTGTGCATTGTTCTTAAACACATTCCCATAAAATTTTAAGACTTCTCTGACAACATTTCTTCAGATTGCTACAACAGATAAACCAGGTGCTATTAATCCTAGTAATTTTTTCTTGCTTGGGTTTACTTTTTCCGAGGAATTCTTACTCTGGTATGTTCCATCATCTGTACACAGGTCTGTCAAGTGATGGCTGCATTAACGATGGTTGCGTGATGGTTCGGTCAGTTTCCTGTCCGCAGTTTGGCGAACGCCTCATCAGGGACTCGAACCGCCCTGTGAATACAGGCTTTGTCACTCCAGTGCCCTGCACCAACATTGGCTTCAAAGCCAGGCCACATCTCTTTAAAAAATCACTTAAATTAATTATGCAAGGTTTTTCTTCTATATTTTTATTATTATTGTTTGGACTGCATTATTTTACATGTGTAGGTAATTGACTTCGACTGCATCAAGCGGTCACTTCGGCAAGCCGACGACATCATCCCAATCGGCGTAAATCGGCTCACGTGATCACCTTGTTGGTCGAATTGCCATATCGACATGTTCGGTTGTCTCGGGGACTATGGCATCGCTGAGAAAGCTCTACCTCATCGAGTGTTTGGCACACGGGCCATATTTATTTTATTACTCACTTTGCATAAATTATTAATTATGCAACGAATTTTTATTTTATTTTATTATTATTATTATTATCTCCGGCTTGCACTATTTTCTATGCATAGGTAAATGATCCGGGTTGGGCAATACTGTCACCTCGGCATACCAATGTACCACGTCACCTCGGCTGGACTGGGGCTTCATCATCACTTCATTAACCCACACCAGGGACCTCGGCGTCATACTGCCGGCCTGCTCCGTCGCCTTAGTCGGACTGGAGGTTCCACCCCGCCACATTAGCCGTGATATGTTGCCACTTCGGAGTGCCGAGCTATTCGCTCCGCCACCTCGGGAATGGCTTGGGGGCTAGGACCTTGTCCCACCGTAAGCTTGGGCCACGCATCGACACCGAGCACATTAACCAGCTAAGTCGCTTCCATGCTCAATTTTTTTTAATTCTTGTTCGGTTCGACCAAACTTTATATTTAAGTTAAAATATGTTTGTCAAAAGCAAGGTTCGTTAAAAACCACTTTTCTTTGCCCGTGTTAACTGGGGCTCTTAAATTTATATGAGCCATTTTATAATAAGTGTTCTTCTTCTAAGTCATTGCAAAGTCTTTTTCTACCACTCCTTTCTCGACTCGAGTGTGTGGTCAATAGCCGGATAGCCTGTTTTCTCTCTAATGCCGCTCGAGTTTAGGTTGCTAAACTCGCTTAACGAGCAATACTCTGCCTTCGGGATAGGTGGTTGAAGATGTAGGCTGGCCCGCTTGAAGTCTTGAGATCGGATGTTGCCGGGGGCGATGCTGATTCCCGCCAACACCTATGGGGACATGTCCCCTTTCGGTTCGGTGGGGGGCGGAGAGCGCACAAAGAGCGGATCGAGGCAGTGCACGCGAGGCGATTTTACCCAGCTTCGGGCCGCACGGATGCTTAAAACCCTACTGCTGCTTGTTTGTGTATATTGGATTCTTGCTCAGGAGCGATGGACGCTGCCAGACTGAGCGTGAGAGTGTTCCTGGTGTTGAACGAGCCGAACTGGCCGGACCTCTGAACTTCCGAACCTCCCGAACCTTCTCTACGTTGTGCTTGGGCCTCCTTTTATACTCAAGGGGTCACCGACAGGGGGCAACGTAGACAAGAAGGGTAAAAATGGAAAAGGATGCGGTAGGTGCAGCTACCGCTACTGTGGATACAGTGCGCCCTACCTAACTCTGATGGCAGGGGACAAGGGCATTAAATGCCTGTCTGAGTCTCCTAAACAGTGCAAAAGGTGACCGTTAGGAGCGCCACCGTTTGCCACGATGGGCTTCTCTTCATCTCCGCTTGCCACCACGTACCCCTAGCTGCACGGCCTCCCGCCACGTGTGCTTGGGAGAGTCCCAGAGTGACACGTTAGCAGGTGAGCTGGAGCGCGGGCACGAAGTGGGGGTTTCCCGCGGCAAGCTCCTTGCCGCGGCCGTCGTCTTGTCGCGTCCGGAAGCTTGTCGCTCGCCGGATCTTGCCGGGACGCAGGGCGCGTCGCGGCAAGCTTTCTTGGTATGTCTTGAGTGGCCTTCCCGGCAAGCTCCTCTTGCCGGGGTCTTGTCTCTTCCCGGCAAGCTCCTCTTGCCGGGGCCTTGGTTGGCCTTCCCGGCAAGCTCCTCTTGCCGGGGCCTTGGTTTGAGTACTTTGTTCTTGAATGGTCTTCAAGGGAACCACGGAGGGTCCTGGCGGTCACCCGGCAAGCCTTGCCGCGGGGCACTGCAACTGCCCGTGCACGAGTTCGGGGTAATAGGGTACCCCTACTCTAGTACACCGACAGGAGCCCCCGGGCCTGGGCCATACACGGTGCCGAGCGCTGTTGGGCCAGGCCCAAAACAGTGCACGGGCACGCGCGGCCTAGGTCACGCCGAATCTAACTCCGCTCCCACCGCGCACGCCCAGAACGGCACGCGTCAAACGCGGCGTCGTGGGAGAGATCGTGGGAGTTTGTTCACTTGGAAGGCCGAAACGTCCGCCCCGTCCCTCTTTATAAGCAGGGGAAACAGGGGCATTTCCTCCATCTTCGCCATTCGCTGTTGCAATCTCAGAAACCTCCGCCGCCCCCTCCGCTTCCAAAGTCGAAAGAGAGCAGCGCTCCGCTCCCGTCGCCGCCGCCACCACCAGCGCCGTCGATCTCCCCCACCGCCTCCGCCATGCCTCCGAAGCCTGGGAAGGGGAAGGCCACGAAGGCCGCGACCGCGAAAGCTGTGAAGTCGACCGAAGCGCAGCGGCTTGAGGCGCTGCGGAAGGAGCGGGCCACTTTCCCCCCCGAGCTCTCCGCGGAGGAGCTGAGGGAGTGGTACTATCTCTTCTGGTCGACGGAGACGCGGGCGCATCCGCGCACAAAGGTACTCTCCGCCGTCGCCTCGCGAGCAGCTCCAGCTAACGGATATCCTTTCTTCGCCGTGTTCTTCTACTGCGGGCTCTGCCCGCCATTCTCTGATTTCTTCTGTGATATCATGAACACCTACGGACTCCACCTCCTTGATTTCACCCCCAACGCTGTTCTGACCATGGCAGTTTTCGCCCATCTATGCGAAAACTTTGTCGGAGTCCACCCCAACGTAGCTCTCTTCCGCCATTTCTTTATGCCTCGTGTCGAGAGAGGGGAACCTCTTGCCGGCGGGATCGCCTGGATCTCGCGGGCCGGCAAGAAGGAGACCTATCTGGAGGGGGAGCTCCGCAGCAAGTGGGACGAGTGGAGAGCAGATTGGTGCTGGATTGTAGAAGAGAGCCCGCAGCCGTTCACCGCCCTGCGCCAAGCCCCAGCAGTGCGCGGCAATGACTGGAGCGCTCTGTCCGCGGACGACGACAAGCTGACGATCGCCACCACTCGGATCTTGCGTCTCAGGCTTGCCGGGCTGACTGTAGGAGCTGTCGGCGCAGATTTCCTTCGCCGGCGCATCGCCCCTCTGCAGGCGAGGGGGAGACCTGCCTGGGAATTTGGAGGCCCGGCAGATATAATGAGGTTGCGTCCAGGCCTCAACTTCAATTTCACCGTCCTAGAGTTGGACGGGATGCTTAAGGAGATATTCAAGCATGACCCACAGCATCCCGAGTGGTTCAGGTTGCCGGCAGGCGTCGTTCCTCTGTGCAACAACTCCTCGCGCGACCGCATCTGCGCAATGATGCCGTTGTGTGACTCGCACGGGATCGCTCCAACTTGGCAAGAGCCCGCCGGCGACGTCGTGCAGCAGTTCTTTGACAGCCTAGTGGAGGTGGCGGTCAATGCTGACGAGAAGAAGCTCCTCACCCGCGACACCACTGAGCAAGAGATGGAGCGCATCGCCACCAGGGCGGAAGAGGCGGCGGCAGCCGCGGCCGCGGGTGAATTCGGGTTCACCGTGGAGGAAGCGGACGCGGCGTTGGCGATGAGCATTGCCGAACGGGAGCAGCCCGAAGAGGAAGAAGAGCTCGCCGCGCCCGACGCCGAGTCGAACGAGCCCGCCGAGGGTACGAGCGGCCCGCCACCTCCGGGGAGCTTGCCGGGAGCAGGACCCGGAACGCAGCCCCCAGTGCAGCCAAGAAGGCGCCTCAGCAGGATCGGGGATGCAGCAGGGCGGCAAGCTGGTCAACAGCCGCAGCGCCGCACGACGCGCTCCACCGCGGCAAGTACGGTCGCCGCGGGGGCGCCTCCCGCCGCAGTGGCAACTGGGGCGGGGTCGTCTCGGGCTGGCGCCGCAGTCCCCGCCAAGCGGCCAAGGGATCCCACCCCTCCACCTCGTCGCGCCGGAGGTGGGCCGAACTTCGACCTCTCCGCGCTCAGCTCCGATGAGGAAGAGGAAGAAGAGTAAGATTCCCTTGCTTGTTCTTGTAGTTCTTCAACTTGCTGATCTTGTCTTGCATCGGATCTGATTCACCCTGGGCTCTCCTTTTCAGGACTCTGGCCCAGAGGGCGGCGAAGAGGGCCAAGGCTCAGGTGGTGGTCATCGAGGACGAGCCCACTGCGACGACAGGAGGCGCGCCCGAGACTACCTTGCCGGACCCGGCCATCACTTCGCAGAGCAGCCCCCAGCGCAGCCCCCAGCGTAAGCATATGGTTTACTTTCTGCTTCTGGATGCGCGTGGTTGCTCTTTTCCTTTGTTGACATCCGATCTCTGTTTTGTTTGTGCAGGAGCAGAACAGCTTGATCAGGAGGGCGTGGTGATCTCCTCCGACTCGTCGTCTGCTTCGACTACGCCGCCAAGGGCGGACTCCCCGGCAAGGGAGCGTCCTCCGGTAAGGGAGGAGCCTCCGGCAAGGGAGGAGTCTCCGGCAAGGGACAGCGCTAACGATCCGCCGGTGGTGGAGGCCACGACGGCAGATCCTAGCACAGGTAGCCCTTCTTGCCCGAAACTTTCCTTGTAGTCTTCTGCTGATTTCTCTTCTCGAACACTTGTTTGATTTCTCCTTCTTCTTTGGTCGTCAGACCCACCCTCCAGGATCCGATGGAGACCGAGGCGGGCGGCGAGGAAGACGCGCGCGGCAATACTGATGATGCCGCGGCCACCGAAGAAGGAGCCGGCGCTAACGTGCCCGCCGGCGAAGAGGCCGCCAAGGCTGCCGCCGAGGAAGCTGGCGGGGGATCTGGCGATCGCACTGACGGCCCTGAGGCCGCAGGAGCGTCAGGCGCTGCACCGACCGCCGATCCCTCCGCCGCTGCCGCAGCGCCAGGCTCCGAGGAGCCCCAGCCCGGCGCCTATCTGAAGGCTGGCGAGGGCATCTTCATCAAGCTCCCCTGGGCGTCGAGCTCCAGGGCGCCGGTGGAAGGAGAAGCTCTGGATGGGGAGGTGCTTGCCTCCGCCGGGTTGTCGATCGTCGACTCGCCGGGAAGCAGCAGTGAAGAGCCCGAGGAGGAGCGGCTGCTACGGAGGCTGCTGGCGCTCTACCGCGCCCGCCAAGTCAAGTTGGAGTCCCGGGAAGCGCTTGCCGCGAGGGCGAGCGTGGACATAGAGAAGCGTGCGGAGGAGCTCCGGGGTCTTCGTCAAGAAACTCTCCGGGCCTTGGCGGAGGAGCGGGAGCAGCTTGCCGAGGAACGGAAGGCCTTCCTCCTCGAGAAGGCCGAAGCTGAAGAGCAGCAGCGGCTCACCGGCGAGAAGCTGTACGCGCGAGAAGGCGAGCTGACTCAGCGGAAAGTGAACCTCGACAGCCACGAAGAGGAGCTTGCCGCGCGCGAACGGGCACTTGGCGGGACGCTCCAAGAGGCAAAGGATACGGCTGCGGCTGCCGAGGCCGCCAAGAAAGAATTGGAGGCAAAGGTGGCGCAGCTAGAAACTGATCTGAAGGTTGGTGGCGAAGAGCTTGCCGCCCTCAAGCTAGAGCGCGAGAAGGACGCCCTTGCCCACGGTGAGCTGCAGGGCCGACTCGCCGAGAGGGGCAAGGAATTGAGCGCCGCCAAGGATTCCAACGCCGATCTGACGCTGAAGCTGGCCACCTTGACGGAGACGTTGGACAGCGCCAGGAAACGGGAGGCAGACTTGAAGAAGGACATCGAGGCCAACGAGGCGCTGCTAGCGAGGGCCGCCGAAACCCAGAATCTTCTCAGAGATACTGTGGAGCTCTGGACGGAGGGCCTCGTGGACATTGCTGCAGTTATCGAAGAGGAGCTGGTGCAATTGGGGGTGGAAGGCTTCGGGTACTCCTTGGACGAGAACCTCCAACCCAGCGCCAAGCTCACTCTGTTCTTCAAGGGCGTGGCGGCGGCGCTCCAGCAACTCCGGGAACGGATCCCAAAGCAGTTGGCCGACGAGTCACGCTCGATTTGTGCCGGAGTTCTGGAGAAGGTGCTGGTGAAGGTGGCCTTCCGCAATCCGGGCCTCAACCTCACCAACGTCCTCAGGAAGCTGCTGGCGGACGCTGATCTTGACGCGCTTAAGGCCCTCGTCGCACCCATCGTCGACAGGGTGAACAAGGTCAAAAGGGTTGACGGCGGTCGCGTAGATTAGGTCGTCCGTTTTCTTCTTTTCTTGTCGCTGCCAGTCATGTCATGGGAACACTTTATTAGAGGCGCGACAAGTTATTCTTGTAATATAACTCTATCTTAGGCAACAAATAGCTGTGTTACTTCCTTTACTCGACTCTTGGCTTTGTATGGTCCTGCCCTACGCTTTCTAGGGAAACTTGCCGGTGCAGGCACCCTTGCCGCGAGCGCCGAGTGCGGAACTTCAGCAGCCTGCTGGCGGGGTCGCTACCGACAAGCAACCTTGTCGCAACTAGTTGCAGCTCACTTAAGTTGTTGAGCGGACTCGAAACAAAGTAAGGGCGCTAGCGGCTCACTTAAGTTGCTGAGCGGACTCGAAGCAAAGTAAGGGCGCTAGCAGCTCACTTAAGTTGTTGAGCGGACTCGAAACAAAGTAAGGGCGCAGCTAGCTGTGAATTGGTTCCTCCGCGCACAGGTTTTCCATACAAAGCACGGTCGTTCAAGGAAAATAACTCAAAAACTGATTGCTCAAGCTTTAGCAACTTAGCTTTTCTGTCGTCTGCTTCCCGGCAAGGAGAAACTTTTTTTTTGAACGGCCTGGTCCACACCATTATCTTCTCCTCCCCCCCGGTAAACCTTGTGGGCGAGGGAACCTTCCTTCTTTTGAGAAAGAGACAGAGAAATAAAGCAATGATATGGAGCCTTGGGCTCGTTATCGCTTACCGGGGTCTGGTGCTGCACAAAGTGTCAGATAATATATGCGAAAAAGGATCATAGCATAAGGAAACTGACAAGATGTGCGGGGCACATGAACTTTACTAGTGCACGGGGTCTGCGCCCGGCTCTGTACAAAGGATTACATGCAACAGCGGCAAGACTTGTACAGAAAGGTGGTTGCCGGACAGGGTCCGACAACCGCGCCTTATGGGTAAAACTTACGAAGATGCTCGATGTTCCAGGAGTTGCTCACCGGAATGCCATCTTCGGTCTCAAGGCGGACAGCGCCGGGCCTAGTGACTCGTTTCACCCGATAAGGGCCTTCCCACTTCGGCGTCAACTTGTTGGAATTCTTGGCCGACTGAACGCGCCGAAGAACAAGGTCGCCTTCCTCGAGACTCCTGGCATTGACTCTGCGGCTATGGTAGCGGCGCAGAGCTTGCTGGTAGCGAGCGGCTCGCACAGCAGCCTGGAGACGGTCTTCCTCAAGGAGCAGCGCGTCATCTTGCCGCAGCTGCTCTTGCTCGAGCTCATCATAAGCGAGCACTCGAGGTGACCTCGTATACGAGTTCCATGGGGAGAACTGCCTCCGCTCCATAGACTAGAGCGAAGGGTGTCTGGCCAGTGGCTCGATTTGGCGTCGTCCTGATCGACCAAAGAACCACCGGCAGCTCCTCGATCCAGTTTCTTCCGCACTTGTGCAGCCTGTCGAAAGTTCTGGTCTTGAGGCCTCGCAGCACTTCAGCGTTTGCCCTCTCCGCTTGACCGTTGCTTCTCGGATGAGCAACAGAAGCGAAGCATACCTTGGCGCCAAGATCTTGGACGTACTGCATGAAGGTGCGGCTCGTAAATTGCCTGCCGTTGTCGGTGATGATCCTGTTCGGGATCCCGAAACGGCAAACAATCGACCTGAAGAACTTGACTGCTGACTGTGCTGTCACCTTCCTCACTGGTTCCACTTCCGGCCACTTTGTGAACTTGTCGATTGCAACGTACAAGAACTCAAAGCCCCCGACAGCTCGGGGGAAGGGGCCGAGGATGTCGAGCCCCCAGACCGAAAATGGCCAGGATAAAGGGATCGTCTGGAGAGCTTGAGCTGGCTGGTGTATCTGTTTGGAATGGAACTGGCACGCTTCACACTTGGTTACTTGTGCAGTTGCATCCTGGAGGGCTGTCGGCCAGAAGAAGCCTTGTCGGAATGCTTTGCCGACAAGTGCTCTTGCGCCAATGTGGTGACCACATATGCCTCCATGTATCTCTGCCAACAGCTGTTGTCCATCTTCCCGGCGAATGCACTTCAATTTCACACCGTTGAGTCTTATTCTGTACAGTGTGCTGTCGACAAACTTGTACATACTTGACTGCCGGGCTACTTTTTCAGCTTCTTCTTGCTCTTCGGGAAGCTCTCCTGTCTGAAGGAAACGGACAATCTGCTGCGCCCATGCTGGAGCTTGCGGCTCGGCAACAAGGACTAAAGGCATATCTGTTGCTGCGGGAACATCCGCTTCTACGGCAAGAACCTGTGGTTCTGCCGGAGCGTGATATTCCCCGGCAAGCTTGCCGGAGCAAAACTTGTCGGGAGCGTTTGCTTCGACGGAACAAACCATAAGGTTTGCCGGAGCAGACTGCCCCTCAGCATCGTTGGTGTTGATCTTGGGGACTTTCTTGGCGGCGGCTTCGGGGTGCTCTGCCGGAAAGTAGTCACCAGAAACCAACTTCCTTTTCTTATTCTGTCCAGTTGATGGTGTCACGGAAGGTTGAGTCAGCTTGAGCACAAAGATCCCTGGTTCCACAGGTAACTTTAGTGCAGTGCATTTTGACAGGCCATCAACAATGTCATTCTGAGCTCTTGGGATATGCTCCATTTGCAGGCCGTCAAAGCGCTCTTCTAGCTTCCTCACTTCATCAACATACGCTTCCATGAACGGGCTTCCGGCAAGCTGATTGCCAGGAAGGCTTTTATCTTCAACAGAGAATTTTGACGTTCTCGATGCCGGCTTCCGGCAAGCTCGTTGCCAGGAAGGCTTTTATCTTCAGCAGAGAACTTTGACGTTCTCGATGCCGGCTTCCGGCAAGCTCGTTGCCAGGAAGGCTTTTATCTTCAGCAGAGAACTTTGACGTTCTCGATGCCGGCTTCCGGCAAGCTGATTGCCAGGAAGGCTTTTATCTTCAGCAGAGAACTTTGACGTTCTCGATGCCGGCTTCCGGCAAGCTCGTTGCCAGGAAGGCTTTTATCTTCAGCAGAGAACTTTGACGTTCTCGATGCCGGCTTCCGGCAAGCTGATTGCCAGGAAGGCTTTTATCTTCAGCAGAGAACTTTGATGTTCTCGATGCCGGCTTCCGGCAAGCTCGTTGCCAGGAAGGCTTTTATCTTCAGCAGAGAACTTTGACGTTCTCGATGCCGGCTTCCGGCAAGCTCGTTGCCAGGAAGGCTTTTATCTTCAGCAGAGAACTTTGACATTCTCGATGCCGGCTTCCGGCAAGCTGATTGCCAGGAAGGCTTTTGGCGAAGAACTTCGTTGTTCTTGACACCGGCTCCCGGCAAGTTCGTTGCTGGAAAGGCTTATGGCGAAGAACTTCGTTGTTCTTGACACCGGCTCCCGGCAAGATCGTTGCCGGAAAGGCTTATGGCGAAGAACTTTGTTGTTCTTGACACCGGCTCCCGGCAAGATCGTTGCCGGAAAGGCTTATGGCGAAGAACTTCGTTGTTCTTGACACCGGCTCCCGGCAAGATCGTTGCCGGAAAGGCTTATGGCGAAGAACTTCGTCGTTCTTGACGCCGAAAAGATTGGCCCTAAGGGCGTTGCCAGCCCCCGGGCCATAACTGCGTTCAAACATAGCAAGTGATTAGCATCTGAAGTGCACTCAACTTGCTTGCGAATTTCGACTTTTGCTGCATATTCCCTATGCCTGCTGGAATGCTTTCCGGTGCGTACGATCCAGCTAGTAGCGCTTGAGGGAACGGGCCCTTAGCGGCTATTCGGGAACAACGCCTCCCGGAAAGGTTTACCTTCTTGGTTCTAGCGCAACCGCACAAGTTGCCGAGCGGACTCGAGGCAACATGGAGCGCAACTAGCCCCGAGAAGGCTCCTCGGCATACAGGTCTATGCAGAAATCTCGAATAAATAGCGCATGCTATCTTCCTGTTCAACCCCTCTTTGTACGTCCACCCTACGCTTTCTAGGGAAACTTGCCGGTGCAGGCACCCTTGCCGCGAGCGCCGAGTGCGGAACTTCAGCAGCCTGCTGGCGGGGTCGCTACCGACAAGTAATCTTGTCGCAACTAGTTGCAGCTCGCTTAAGTTGTTGAGCGGACTCGAAACAAAGTAAGGGCGCTAGCAGCTCACTTAAGTTGCTGAGCGGACTCGAAGCAAAGTAAGGGCGCTAGCAGCTCACTTAAGTTGTTGAGCGGACTCGAAACAAAGTAAGGGCGCGACTAGCTACGAGTTGATTCCTCCGCGCACAGGTTTTTCCGTACAAAGAACAAGATCTCCGAGGCGGATAACCTTATATAGAAAGGAAATATCTAAAGTTTTGCATGACTTAGCTTTTTCTGTTGCCGCACTGGCGTCGTTCTTTTGCTCGCCCGCTCCTTGGGAGCCATGACGATGAAGATTTAGCTTGCGTGCACGCCGGATCGGTTCGCACGATCTCGACGCCCCCTACCTGGCGCGCCAGAGATGTCGGGGGCGATGCTGATTCCCGCCAACACCTATGGGGACAGGGCCCCTTTCGGTTCGGTGGGGGGCGGAGAGCGCACAAAGAGCGGATCGAGGCAGTGCACGCGGGCGATTTTACCCAGCTTCGGGCCGCACGGATGCGTAAAACCCTACTGCTGCTTGTTTGTGTATATTGGATTCTTGCTCAGGAGCGATGGACGCTGCCAGACTGAGCGTGAGAGTGTTCCTGGTGTTGAACGAGCCGAACTGGCCGAGCCTCTGAACTTCCGAACCCCGACCTTTCTACGTTGCGCTTGGGCCTCCTTTTATACTCAAGGGGTCACCGACAGGGGGCAACGTAGACAAGAAGGGTAAAAATGGAAAAGGATGCGGTAGGTGCAGCTACCGCTACTGTGGATACAGTGCGCCCTACCTAACTCTGACGGCAGGGGACAAGGGCATTAAATGCCTGTCTGAGTCTCCTAAACAGTGCAAAAGGTGACCGTTAGGAGCGCCACCGTTTGCCACGATGGGCTTCTCTTCATCTCCGCTTGCCACCACGTACCCCTAGCTGCACGGCCTCCCGCCACGTGCGCTCTGGGAGAGTCCCAGAGCGACACGTTAGCAGGTGAGCTGGAGCGCGGGCACGAAGTGGGGATTTCCCGCGGCAAGCTCCTTGCCGCGGCCGTCGTCTTGCCGCGTCCGGAAGCTTGTCGCTCGCCGGATCTTGCCGGGACGCAGGGCGCGTCGCGGCAAGCTTTCTTGATATGCCTTGAGTGGCCTTCCCGGCAAGCTCCTCTTGCCGGGGTCTCGTCTCTTCCTGGCAAGCTCCTCTTGCCGGGGCCTTGGTTGGCCTTCCCGGCAAGCTCCTCTTGCTGGGGCCTTGATTTGAGTACTTTGTTCTTGAATGGTCTTCAAAGGAACCACGGAGGGTCCTGGCGGTCACCCGGCAAGCCTTGCCACGGGGCGCTGCAACTGCCCGTGCACGAGTTCGGGGTAATAGGGTACCCCTACTCTAGTACACCGACAGATGTGTCATATTAATGCACAACACAAGCACAAAAGTAAGACCAACTTTCGGATTGGCACCAAATGACTTGATTTAGTTCGGGCGTAAAGTGTTTACTGAAGTTTTTTGGTTTTCCAGGCCTATGGCACTTTTAAACTATTTGTGTGTTTCCAGCATAAGTCTCGCGGTGCAACGCCGGACACCTTTAGAGATTGGGCAAAAACATTCTCGGATATTGCTATATATGCATCGGTTTCGAATTGTGTTTTCGGTCAATAGTTGGGTTGCCCGGCTCCTGTGCTTGCCTCCTATGTCCCGCTTTGTTCGGCTAGGCGTGCAAAGGGAGAACCATTGTGATTGTGCTTCTAGCTCGAATTGTTAACCACCTCAGTGGAGAAAGCCGAAAATTGACTGTCACAATGGGCGTAAACTGGTCAGCGATCTAATGACGGTGTCAAACTAAAGATCGATACCGATTACCCCGTGTTAAATGATGGGCCTTTCATAACATTGGCTGAAGTGTTAATGGCTAGACTTCGGTCGGTGCCGAACACTAACCGGGGGCTCGTATCTAGCTTCCCCAGTTTAAAGCTCCTATGACTAAGTGAAAGTTCTAAAGCCCGCATATCTGATTGCCTCGTTTCCGCTAACACAACTGCCTTCAGGCACCGAGATGTTGGCTATGGGTTGCTATGTTATTGCGGAAACACCCTACGTAACATATACAAGGGGGTGGAAGCCGAAGATGGGCCACTTTCAACTGATAAACGGTCGCAACGGAGTCAAAATAAACATATCATCGGTGTTTGCATTTAATATACAAGGGTTGCCTTCGGTAATCATCATTATAAAGCCACAAATGTGCATCAATTTGACTTGAGATTTTGGCCAAGCTGGGTTGCCTGGCTCCTGTGCTTACCCCTATGTTTTTGATTGTTCGGCTAGGTGGTAAAGGGAGAACCTCTGTGATTGTTAATATCGGGTCATCCGAGTTAGTACTTCAGACTGGGTGAAGCCGAAAGCTAGCGATCTTAAAGGATATAATTGGTCGGCAATGACGGACTTGAAAAGTTAGGTTCGCTAAAGACCACATAGTCCGAGAACTTTCCCCAAACTAAATCCTCAATATTTTTCTCCCGCATTGATCAGAGGTGAGGTTTCATGATCATGGTCAGCATGACAACCCAAAGAAAGGAACCAATAGCGGGACTATTTTCTTTGGAAGATGTTTCTTACATTAAATAGTAATATAACATTCTCTCTGCATACCTTTGTTTATAAAACCGTATGGCCGGATTGCCTTGTTTGTCGTAAATCTTTGCCCTCATAAAGGCTTTATAAAGTGGGACAAACACTCCTCGGCTACTAGCCGAGGAGGTTGAAGCTGATGGTCAGTCAACAAAGTTTTGTACAGTGCGGATACGAGCATTAATGATGTAGAGTACTTGGATACATAGAATCATTACACATAATTTGTGAGTTTACTCTGGATATCGATCCTTAATTCGGCCACCCGTGCTCGCATTAAGGATCGGGGGCTACTGGGCTTCGGGCTTATCATTTCCTAATATTAAAGGGGCACATAGATCCCCTGATCTGGTGTTGCCACCCGACCAGTGTCCCGGGGGCTACTGCATTGCCTATTCAATGCAGAAAATTCAAAGTGCTTAGTGTTCGGCTTGACCGAACTATGGGCAAAAGCGTCTTCGGACAACAATAGGTACCAACTGGGACTTATCCGGCATGAAGCTAATATATTACGACGACTTCTCAAAACCCTCTCTCAAGGGCCTGTTCGCCGATCACTATCTCCTCTAATGTGCATCTCGGGTTTTAGGCCGACACACACCTTGAGGGCTACTGGCTATATATCTCGTCAGTAAATAAATTGCATCAATCGAAAATAAAATCCGCAAACAATTAGACCAAGCCCGAGGTGGTGCATCACCTTGGAAGCAGTCCAGCATAAAGCTCGGATGCAAGTGGCTGGCTCTATAGAGGGCATTTCTGACATTAAGCTCGGCTAAAGTCCTTCGACTTTTTCGAGCCAAGGTGATCTATGACACCTTGGATACAGTCCGGCGTTGGAGCTTGAATACAGTCCAGCATTGGATCTTGGATACAGTCCAGCGTTGGAGCTCGGATACAGCCCGACTTTGGAGCTCGGATGCAGTCCGGCGTTGGAGCTCGGGCGTAAGAGGGCACCACTGCACGGGAACAACTTCAAACCCGAGGTGTGGTGTAAAAAATAACAATGCATTGCTAAAGGCCAAAAACTTAATGGGGCTCCTCGGATACCCGACGTGTAAACTCTTCGGATTGACTTCGGCGATCCTCAAGATCGAAGATGAGAAGATTTTTTGAACCAATTTTCAAGACCGACGACCGAAGATGAAGAATAGTTTGGAAGAATCGAGGAGCGTCCCCAACTTGAAGACCTGTTCAGGGGGCTATTGACGGTGTCCTAGACTAGGGGGTATTCACCATGTTGTCTCCCGATCAGCTAGATCGGGCCGAGGACCCCCATGGCGGTTCACTTATGGGCCACTTCGGGTAGCCCATGCCGCATACAAGGAGGATTCCACAAGACTTGGTGCCCAAGACAAGGACTCCTCTAAACCCTAGGCCTCCGGTGTGTTATATAAACCGAGGCCAGGCTAGTCAATAGATAATCTAATATTCATTAGAACAATCTCGTGGTAGACACATGTACTCTGTACTACACCCCATATGAATACAATCAAAATCAGGACGTAGGATTTTACCTCCTTCAAGAGGGCCCGAACCTGGGCTAAATCCTGTGTCCATGTTACCATCGCTCCAAGATGCCTAGCTTAGTACCCCTACTACGAGATATGCCGGATATAGAACCGAGAATCACTAAAATGAAAATGTAGAGTCTTGAGCTTGAGCCAATATGTGTCCTTAGCATTTTGAGGGGTCCACATCTCTAGTCCATGCCATGCCAATCATTGTACTTTCTGAAAATATTATCTTGAATGGATATTAGTTCAATGAGCTATATGTTGTTAATAATTACCAAAACCACCCAGGCATTAGTTGCACTTTCAATCTCCCCCTTTTTGGTAATTGATTACAACATATAGATCAAAGCTTCGACAAATGATAATAAAAATGAAATATATCGTTGCTTTGAGAAGTATGTGATAAGCAAGAGCTCCCCCTAAATTTGTGCATTATTTAAAATTTGCTTTTGAATGCGAATGCACAATCGATTAGGATCATGTGTTACTCTTCCATGTCACATACATCTTCGTGGAGCGCTCAAAATGATAGAATATGAAATATGCACTCATCACCAAGACAAAGTGAATGACCATACATGAGAGATAGATAATAGCATCATTCAAGCACAAGCATTAAAGTATGATATGATCAAACACATGACCATACAAGTATCTCACACACATAACCATAAATTATCATCCTAGAAAGCAAACAAATAAGTAGCAAAAGGGCAAATAAGTAGCAAAAAGAAGCAAAGCTCTCTCTCTCTCTCTCTCTCAGCCTATGATCTATACACTTTTCTCCCCCTTTGGCAACTAGTTACCAAAAAGCTTGAAAATGCATAGTGTTATGTGTCTCTCTAAGCTTGATCTTCGGGAGGTGGCGTGGAGAGGACTCCTAGGACGAATGCATCTGTTGAGGTTGTTGGAGCTGGAGGAGTTGCAACTGGAGGAGCAACTGAAGTTGTGGCTGCATGTGCTAAAGTAGTAGCTCGAGTGTCTGTCACCGGCACTACTACAGATCTCTGTGCCCTAGGAACTCTCTAAAAATCTTTAGTGGTAGCTTTCCCTTTCCTCTCTTCAGCTTCTTCCTAGAGCTGCTCAACAGCTGTTTGCATCTCTGTGACCTTCAAGTCTAGATCATAAAACTTTGTTTCAATGATCCTTTCAAGACTCTCTTGATTCTGAGTCAGGGTGGCCAATCCTTTCTCAATCCTCAAAGTGGCTTGAATAAGATATCCAAGTTGATCTTGTTTTGACTTGAGGAAAACTTGTGAAGCCTCTTCAGCACTTGGCATCTTGGCTGCCTTCCCTTCTTTTGATTTCTCTCTCTTCTCCTGAACCTCTACTGATGTAGGGTATGTAGCATCCAAGACAAATGTGTTGTCCTCAAAATCTGGCCTCAGGGGAAGATGCTCTTTGTCCAACAAGTATGTACCTGTGCCCATCTTGGAGTTGATGAGCATCTGGATGTGTGGAGCATACCAACATGATCTCTTTTGGTCAGCAGCTGTCCTCTTGATTGTCTCTACAATCAGCGTCATCACTTTAAACTTCTCTGGCACATCGAACATATGCAGCAAATTGATGGAATGTCCTTTTATCATCTTGTGATCTCCAGACTTGGGCAATAGAGTCTGCCTCAGGATAGTACTGATAGTAGGTATACCTGATAGGAGAAAATAGATAGCGCCAAACTTGTGATTTTCCAAAGTTGCATCTGGAATTTCCTTGTACAGATGTGCCATTGAGTTGTGTCCCTGTGACAGCCTGGTTTTTGCCCTCTTTCATTTGTTTGAGTTTTCATTTGAAATTTTTTGAAACTTGGAGTTTTTGAATCTTTTCATTTGGACTTAAACATTTGGGCATCCTTGGCTTTCACCCAAGTGTTCACTTCTCTCCCAAACCATCATTTCACTTCTGATCCACCTCAAAATAATCTTTGGAATATTTTTCTTAAATGAAAAATATTCATTTTCTCTCTAAAACCCCTAAGCCAATTATGTTTGCTCCAAAGCAACCCTAATTTTTAAGGATCAAAAAATGCTAAGAAAATACACAAATATTCTAGGGACCCTAGGGCACCTCCCTGAGCAAAAATATTTCATCACTTTTTGGAATATTTTTTCTATAGAAAATCTTTTCTGTTCTGGACAGAAATGGTGGTTTCTACAGCAACTACCATTTTACTTGCTCCATTTGACCTGATCTTTCTTGTTCTTATTTACCTTAGTAACTCCAAGCTAGCCTCCAAAGCACAGCTTCAAACTCCCAGCCATTTGACCACAGTAACATCACAAAGTTACTGTCCAGAAACTTACCAGACTTGTAAAACTTTCTCTATTGCACCTGGATCCAAACCAAACCGTGGTAAACTTCAAAACCACCGCGAACAACATGTCAGACATGAATTTTGGACGAAGGCTGGCCTGTGGAGAGAGTTCGCGCGGTGACCACGGGTGTCCATGATGCCAGGCATGCGTGTCGACGCATTCTGGGAGCCGCCGAGCGCTCTGTTCGCGCGTGCTCGCTTCCCCCGACTGCCAAACCTAGCCAAAACTCGCCACTCGACACCCTTAACTCCACCCTAGCACTCGCCGAAGCCGGAGCTCGCCGCAGCGAGCACGGGCAAGGTCCGGCCAGCCCAACAGTGTGGGCGCACTGTGCTCGTCGTCACCCCCTTGATCCTATGCTCGTCTTCGCTCGCCCACAGTGGCCGCGTGACCTCCATCACCTTCTCCCCCTCTCACTGACGCTGCTCGTCGCCGGGTGCCGTGCATAGGTGTCCACCGGCGGAGCCCGAAGCACCCTCGCCGCTCGCCTATATATAGAGCCCCTCCCTAACCTCTCCAAGCATCCTCCAACACTCACACACACTTCATGGTCGAGTAGGAAGCCGTAGCCCGGCCGGGCAGGCCTCGGGCCGCCGCCCCGAGCTCGAGCTCGCCGGCGATCCCCTCTGGTAGTCGCGGCAGCTCCAGCCCCTCCCAGGCCTGGGCAACCTCTCCAGGGCCTCCGACTCTCTCCGGTGAGGCCATCTCGCCCGCTTGGAGCCCCTGGAGCGGCCTCTGCTCGCCGTCTTCTTCAACTTCGGCGACCTCCTCGTTCTGCCTCCGCTCGCAAGCTCGATTCCGACGCCGTCCGACCACCCCTAGCCACGCTACGGGTATGGGCAGGTGCGCCTCGACCTCCTCTTGCCATCCCTCCCTCGGGTTTTCGCCAAAGAGCCCTGATCGCCGGCGAGAGCTCCAGCGAAGCCGCGACCATCTCTATTTCCCTCTCCCTCTTCCCCCACCTGACTAACGGGGCCCGCTAGTCAACCACTCAGTACGCGCACGAAGCGGTACGTGTGGTGGCGCCCCTGGGCTTTACGCCTTCGACGTCACCCCCTAGTCTTTTCTTTTAATCAAATTCATTTGAATTTACAGAACACTTCAAACAGTTATAACCTTTTAACCATAAGTCCAAATGAATTGATTCTTTTTGCATTGTGTTCTTTGAAAGGAAATCTAACAGCTCACCAAAGATGAGATTTCTCTGAGCTGATTAGAATTTCTGGTGAATTTTAGAAGCGTTCTTGATATTTTCTTTTTGTGTTTAAAATTATTTTCAGAAGGTGAGGCTTGTCTTGACGATCACCAGGAGGCTTGTGAACCTCATCTGCACTAAGGCAAGCCACAACAACATTTTTATGATGCCATTGCAATATTTGTGATTTTCCCACTTGAATGAACTGATTAATCCTTGCATTTAAATAATTATTGAGTTATTTGTATTCTGTTAAATATTGACTAGTTGTTATGCTTGATTTACAGAATAGTTGAAACTAGTTTAGTGGATAAAGCAAGTTAAGATTTATTTGAGGTGATGTTAGAAATAATTTTGTTATGCATGATAGTTATTTTAGCTATACTTTTGCCTTCCTGAAATTGGTAAAATTTGTTAGAAAATATTCTGTTAAATCATATTACTTGTTTTACAGAAAAGTTTGAACTTAATTTAGTGATAAAGAAAGTAAGGATTGTTGATAGAAAAATCTTTTGCTATGCATATGAAAAAGTTATCGGGATTGTTTTCTTGCGTAAGAAATTAATGGAACTTGTAACAAAACTATTTTGGTTAAGTTATGAGTCATTTGAGCTAGTAAAGTAACGTGAGTTGTTGATGGTTATGATGACATCTGCCATTTTTATGATGCATGTGTTGTTTTGCATTTCATGGCATGCTATGACACCGGTCATTGTTAGTTTAAAGTTCAAACTGAAAATAACTCAACCTGAATACACCGTTGACTGGGTCGTGGTGCCTCTGAATCGAGTTCTTTCCAGTGCAACCACATTTGCCTTTATGGGGGGTCTTGATTCGGTCCATTGACACGGCCTCTGGTCGGTGCCTCCATCTAGGGAAGGTTATGTCGTGTTTTCCCTGGCCCGGCAAGCAGGCATAATCTTGTGTGCTAGTTAATGACATTATGGTACCGATTTCCCCAAGTGGGAGTTTTCCCGAGTTGGAGTTTGGCCACGGCGGTGGTCGGGGTGTCTTTGGTAGACACGGGGCTACCCAGGACCAGCCCGTTGGGGATTTGGGTCGGAGTGGCCGGGAGAGTGCTTTGGCAATGGAGGGGTTTCGTCGGAATGCCATTGGTCCACCCGAATGGGAGTGCGAGGCCATGGGTTCCGTGGTGTGGGTCCAGTGTGCTACCTTTGCAGAGTGTATAATCTATCGATAGCCGCGTCCACGGTTAAGGACACCTCGTAGTAGGTCCCACCATAAGTCAACGAGTAATAAAAATTGCACACTAAGCTGTAAACTTTGCATTGTCAAGGATGACAGAAAGGCCATCAAGGAATTTGGGACCAGATATTGGTCGTGGTTGTGATCGCCGTAAGGATCACGAGTCATTGTGTTTTACCACGTTGGTGGTGTGTTTTACCACGTTGGTGGTATGTTTTACCACGTTGGCGCACTACAAAAAAAGACACATCCGTGACATTTTGGGCCGAACGGAATTTTTTTTCTGTCATACATATGACACTTCTATGACGATAACTGTGAAAAAACCCGGTATCATCATAGATGTTGTGGGCTCCTACTTCTATGACAAAAAATCATGACAGAAAATGGGCTTTTCGTCCTGGGCGGGCCAGAGACGCAGCTGCATGACATTCTTTGGGCCGTCCATGACGGAAAAAACCATGGTAGAAGTGAGGGCGAGGAAAATTTCGGGGAGTTCACGGTTACGGTGGGAGGTCGGGGGCCGAGCGATGCGTGTTTCTCTCGTACACGTACGCGCGTGTGTGTGAGGCGTTGGCTCTAACTGAACCCGAGCGAGGCGTTGGGCTCTAACTGAACCCGAGCGATTGCACTGCAGGCTACGTGTTACTGAACCCGAGCGATCGATTGATGGCTGTTAACTGAACCCGATCGAGCGATTCCTTCGCTAGTGCTGCTAACTGAAGCCGGTCGATGCTGCCTCTGGATGAACAGTGAGTGTTGCGGGGGGGGGGGGGGTGGATGAACAGTTCCCGGTGGGGGTTTATGAACAGGACCCCGTGGTGTTTCCTTTGGATGAACAGGACCCCGATCGATCGAGCCAGTTGGGGCTGGATGAATAGGACCCCGTGGAGGGCTGGATGAACAGGACCACCCCGTGGAGGGCAGGATGAACAGTAGCCCGTGGATGAACAGTAGCCGATGGAGTAGCGCGCGGTGGAGGCTGGATGAACAGGAGCCCGTGGATGAACAGTCACAGGTGGAGGCTGGAGGAGGTCGACGGTGGATGAACAGTAGCTCGTGGAGGCTGGAGGGGGTCGACGGTGGTGATGAAAAATATCCCGTGGAGTCCTGTTTTGCGGTACGCCACACCCCAGCCGATGAACAAGACCCCCGTTTCAACCGTAGCACTCCAACACAAGTCCGTTTCGTCCGTTTTGCGGTACGCCACACCCCTCCTGATCAACAGGACCCCCGTTTCGACCGTAGGAGGTCCGTTTCCTCCGTTTTGCGGTACGCCAGACCCCTCCCGATCAACAGGACCCTGTTCCGAACGTAGGAGGTCCGTTTCCTCCGTTGTGCGGTACGCCAGGCCTCGTTTCCATCGCCTGTTCCGTCCAAGCCCTCCCGATGAACACGACCACGCATTCCGTTCCGACCCAGCCGGTTGGCTCCCACGCGTTCCGTTGCCTCCCCATGAACACGATGCATTCCGTTGCCTGCCCATGAACACGATGACGACGCTGTTTCTCCGTTCCAACCCAGCAATGTACACGAGCCCTGGCCGTACGTATGCGCGAGTAGGTGTTCGAGACCCCGCCCGTATGTACACATACGTGGCCGTATTTTCTTTCTTGCACCCTGGCCGATGTACGTACGTGTACATGCTACGTGCGCACCTCTACTACGACATGTGCGCGCCTCTACTACGACACGTGCGCGCCTCTACATCGACCAGTATGTATGTACACGTTCGCGACCAGAATGACAATGCTACGTACGCTTCGACCAGGTAGGTCCCGACTGTCAGGCACTTCCTTGCCTGCGAAGATGTAGCTGGTGGGTCCCAGTAGTCAGGGGCGAATCGTTTTTTTTTTGCCCGGACGCACTTCCTTGCGTGCGAAGATGTAGCTGGTGGGTCCCAGCAGTCAGGGGGAAACATTTTTTTCGCGAAATACAGTGGCCCGTCCGGTGGGTCCCAGCTGTCAGGTGGAGGAATCATTATTTTACGCGTAATAAGGAGGCACCTCCTTGCTGCAGCCGTGGTCCCAGCTGAAGGAAATATGCCCTAGAGGCAATAATAAAGTTATTACTTATTTCCTTATTTCATGATAAATGTTTATTATTCATGCTAGAATTGTATTAACCGGAAACATAATACATGTGTGAATACATAGACAAACAGAGTGTCACTAGTATGCCTCTACTTGACTAGCTCGTTAATCAAAGTTGGTTATGTTTCCTAACCATATACAAAGAGTTGTTATTTGATTAACGGGATCACATCATTAGGAGAATGATGTGATTGACTTGACCCATTCCATTAGCTTAGCACTCGATCGTTTAGTATGTTGCTATTGCTTTCTTCATGACCTATACATGTTCTTATGACTATGAGATTATGCAACTCCCGTTTACCGGAGGAACACTTTGTGTGCTACCAAACGTCACAACGTAACTGGGTGATTATAAAGGAGCTCCACAGGTGTCTCCAAAGGTACATGTTAGGTTGGCGTATTTCGAGAATAGGATTTGTCAGTCCGATTGTCGGAGAGGTATCTCTGGGCCCTCTCGGTAATGCACATCACATAAGCCTTGCAAGCATTGCAACTAATGAGTTAGTTGCGAGATGATGTATTACGGAACGAGTAAAGAGACTTCCCGGTAACGATATTGAGTAGGTATTGAGATACCGACGATCGAATCTCGGGCAGTAACATACCGATGACAAAGGGAACAACGTATGTTGTTATGCGGTCTGACCGATAAACATATTCGTAGAATATGTAGGAGCCAATATGAGCATCCAGGTTCCGCTATTGGTTATTGACCGGAGACGTGTCTCGGTCATGTCTACATTGTTCTCGAACCCGTAGGGTCCGCACGCTTAAGGTTTCGATGACAGTTATATTATGAGTTTATGAGTTTTGATGTACCGAAGGAGTTCGGAGTCCCGGATGAGATCGGGGACATGACGAGGAGTCTCGAAATGGTCGAGATGTAAAGATCGATATATTGGACGACTATATTCGGACATCGGAAAGGTTCCGAGTGGTTCGGGTATTTTTCGGAGTACCGGACAGTTATGGGAATACGGGAGAAGAAGTATATGGGCCTTATTGGGCTTTAGGGGAGAGGGAGAGGCAGGCCGCGCGCCCCCCAAGGCCTAGTCCGAATTGGACTAGGGGGAGGGGCTGCGCCCCCTCCTTCCTTCTCTCCCCTCTTCCCCTTCCTTGTCTCCTACTCCTACTACATGGAAGGACTCCTAGTTGGACTAGGAAAGGGGGAATCCTACTCCCGGTGGGAGTAGGACTCTCCTAGGGCGCGCCATAGAGAGGGCCGGCCCTCCCCTCCTCCACTCCTTTATATACGGGGGCAGGGGGCACCCCATAGATACACAAGTTGATCCACGTGATCATATTCTTAGCCATGTGCGGTGCCCCCTTCCACCATAATCCTCGATAATATTGTAGCGGTGCTTAGGCGAAGCCCTGCGACGGTAGTACATCAAGATCGTCACCACGCCGTCGTGCTGACGGAACTCCTCCCCGACACTTTGCTGGATCGGAGTCCGGGGATCATCATCGAGCTGAACGTGTGCTAAAACTCAGAGGTGCCGTAGTTTCGGTGCTTGATCGGTCGGGCCGTGAAGACGTACGACTACATCAACCGCGTTGTGCTAACACTTCCGCTGTCGGTCTACAAGGGTACGTAGATCACACTCTCCCCTCTCGTTGCTATGCATCACCATGATCTTGCGTGTGCGTTGGAATTTTTTTGAAATTACTACGTTCCTCAACAGTGGCATCCGAGCCTAGGTTTCATGTGTTGATGTTATATGCACGAGTAGAACACAAGTGAGTTGTGGGCGATATAAGTCATACTGCTTACCAGCATGTCATACTTTGGTTCGGCGGTATTGTTGGACGAAGCGGCCCGGACCAACATTACGCGTACGCTTACGCGAGACCGGTTCTCCCGACGTGCTTTGCACAAAGGTGGCTAGCGGGTGACAGTTTCTCCAACTTTAGTTGAACCGAGTGTGGCTACGCCCGGTCCTTGCGAAGGTTAAAACAGCACCAACTTGACAAACTATCGTTGTGGTTTTGATGCGTAGGTAAGATTGGTTCTTGCTTAAGCCCGTAGCATCCACGTAAAACTTGCAACAACAAAGTAGAGGACGTCTAACTTGTTTTTGCAGGGCATGTTGTGATGTGATATGGTCAAGACATGATGCTAAATTTTATTGTATGAGATGATCATGTTTTGTAACCAAGTTATCGGCAACTGGCAGGAGCCATATGGTTGTCGCTTTATTGTATGCAATGCAATTGCGCTGTAATGCTTTACTTTATCACTAAGCAGCAGCGATAGTCGTGGAAGCATAAGATTGGCGAGACGACAACGATGCTACGATGGTGATCAAGGTGTCGCGCCGGTGACGATGGTGATCACAACGGTGCTTCGAAGATGGAGATCACAAGCACAAGATGATGATGGCCATATCATATCACTTATATTGATTGCATGTGATGTTTATCTTTTATGCATCTGATCTTGCTTTGATTAACGGTAGCATTTTAAGATGATCTCTCAGTAATTATCAAGTAGTGTTCTCCCTGAGTATGCACCGTTGCGAAAGTTCTTCGTGCTGAGACACCACGTGATGATCGGGTGTGATAGGCTCTACATTCAAATACAACGGGTGCAAAACAGTTGCACACACGGAATACTCAGGTTATACTTGACGAGCCAAGCATATACAGATATGGCCTCGGAACACGGAGACCCAAAGGTCGAGCGTGAATCATATAGTAGATATGATCAACATAGTGATGTTCACCAATGAAACTGCTCCATCTCACGTGATGATCGGACATGGTTTAGTTGATTTGGATCACGTGATCACTTATAGGATTAGAGGGATGTCTATCTAAGTGGGAGTTCTTAAGTAATATGATTAATTGAACTTAAATTTATCACGAACTTAGTCCTGGTAGTATTTTGCAAATTATGTTGTAGATCAATAGCTCGCGTTGTTGTTTCCCTGTGTTTATTTTGATATGTTCCTAGAGAAAATTGTGTTGAAAGATGTTAGTAGCAATGATGCGGATTGGATCCGCGATCTGAGGTTTATCCTCATTGCTGCACAGAAGAATTATGTCCTTGATGCACCGCTAGGTGACAGACCTATTGCAGGAGCAGATGCAGACGTTATGAACGTTTGGCTAGCTCAATATGATGACTACTTGATAGTTTAGTGCACCATGCTTAATGGCTTAGAATCGGGACTTCAAAGACGTTTTGAACGTCATGGACCATATGAGATGTTCCAGGAGTTGAAGTTAATATTTCAAGCAAATACCTGAGTTGAGAGATATGAAGTATCCAACAAGTTCTATAGCTAAAAGATGGAGGAGAATCGCTCAACTAGTGAGCATGTGCTCAGATTGTCTGGGTACTACAATCGCTTGAATCAAGTGGGAGTTAATCTTCCAGATAAGATAGTGATTGACAGAATTCTCTAGTCACCATCACCAAGTTAGTAGAACTTCGTGATGAACTATAATATGCAAGGGATAACGGAAACAACTCCCAACCTCTTCGTGATGCTGAAATCAACGAAGGTAGAAATCAAGAAAACATCAAGTGTTGATGGTTGACAAGACCACTAGTTTCAAAAAAAGGGCAAAGGGAAGAAGGGGAACTTCAAGAAGAACGGCAAGCAAGTTGCTGCTCAAGTGAAGAAGCCCAAGTCTGATCCTAAGCCTGAGACTAAGTGCTTCTACTGCAAAGGGACTGGTCACTGGAAGTGGAACTGCCCCAAGTATTTGGCGGATAAGAAGGATGGCAAGGTAAACAAAGGTATATTGGATATACGTGTTATTGATGTGTACTCTACTAGTGTTTATAGCAACCCCTCGGCATTTGATACTGGTTCAGTTGCTAAAAGTAGTAACTCAAAATGGGAGTTGCAGAATAAACAGAAACTAGTAAAGGGTGAGGTGACGATGTGTGTTGGAAGTAGTTCCAAGATTGATATGATCATCATCGCACACTCCTTATACTTTCGGGATTAGTGTTGAAACTAAATAAGTGTTATTTGGTGTTTGCGTTGAGCATGAATATGATTTGATCATGTTTGTTGCAATACGGTTATTCATTAAAATCAGAGAATAATTGTTGTTCTGTTTACGTGAATAAAACCTTCGATGGTCATACACCCAATGAAAATAGTTCGTTGGATCTCGATCATAGTGTTACACATATTCATAATATTGAAGCCAAAAGATGCAAAGTTAATAATGATAGTGCAACTTATTTGTGGCACTGCCGTTTAGGTCATATCGGTGTAAAGCGCATGAAGAAACTCCATACTGATGGACTTTTGGAACCACTTGATTATGAATCACTTGGTACTTGCGAACCATGCCTCATGGGCAAGATGACTAAGACTCCATTCTCCGGAACAATGGAGCGAGCAACAAACTTGATTGTAAATAATAGATACTGATGTATGCAGTCCAATGAGTGTTGAGGCTCGCGGCGGGTATCGTTATTTTCTGACCTTCACAGATGATTTGAGAAGATATGAGTATATCTACTTGATGAAACATATGTCTGAAACATTTGAAAAGTTCAAATAATTTCAGGGTGAAGTGGAAAATCATCGTGACAAGAAAATAAGGTTTCTACGATCTGATCGCGGAGACAAATATTTGAGTTACGAGTTTGGTCTTCAATTAAAACATTGTGGAATAGTTTCACAAACTCATGCCACCTGGAACACCACAGCATAATGGTGTGTCCGATCGTCATAACCGTACTTTATTGGATATAGTGCAATCTATGATGTCTCTTACCGATCTACCACTATCGTTTTGGGGTTATGCATTAGAGACAGCTGAATTCACGTTAAAAAGGGCACCATCTAAATCCGTTGAGACGACACAATCTGAATTATGGTTTGGCAAGAAACCAAAGTTGTCGTTTCTTAAAGTTTTGGGTTGTGATGCTTAAGTGAAAAAGTTTCATCCTGATAAGCTCAAACCCAAATCGGAGAAATATGTCTTCATAGGATACCCAAAGGAGACTATTGGGTACACCTTCTATCACAGATCCGAAGGCAAGACATTCATTGCTAAGAATGGATCCTTTCTAGAGAAGGAGTTTCTCTCGAAAGAAGTGAGTGGGAGGAAAGTAGAAAACTTGATAAGGTAATTGTACCTTCTCCCTTATTGGAAAGTAGTTCATCACAGAAATTTATTCTTGTGACTACTACACCAATTAGTGAGGAAGCTAATGATGATGATCATGTAACTTCAGATCAAGTTACTACCGAATCTCGTAGGTAAACCAGAGTGAGATCCGCACCAGAGTGGTACGGTAATCCTGTTCTGGAAGTCATGTTACTAGACCATGACGAACTTGCGAACTATGAGGAAGCGATGATGAGCCCAAATTCCACGAAATGGTTTGAGGCCATGAAATCTGAGATATGATCCATGTATGAGAACAAAGTATGGACTTTGATGGATTTGCCCGATGATCGGCAAGCCATAGAAAATAAATGGATCTTCAAGAGGAAGACGGACGCTGATAGTAGTGTTACTATCTACAAAGCTAGACTTGTCGAAAAAGGTTTTTGAGAAAGTTCAAGGTGTTGACTACGATGAAATTTTCTCACTCGTAGCGATGCTTAAGTCTGTCCAAATCATGTTAGCAATTGCCGCATTTTATGAAATATGGCAAATGGATAAACAAAACTACATTCATTAATGGATTTAAAGAAGAGTTGTATATGGTGCAACCAGAAGGTTTTGTCAATCCTAAAGGTGCTAACAAAATATGCAAGCTCTAGCGATCCATCTATGGACTGGTGCAAGCATCTCGGAGTTGGAATATACGCTTTGATAAGTTGATCAAAGCATATAGTTTTATACAGACTTGCGGTGAAGCCTGTATTTACAAGAAAGTGAGTGGGAGCACTACAACATTTCTGATAAGTATATGTGTATGACATATTGTTGATCGGAAATAATGTAGAATTATTCTGCAAAGCATAAAGGAGTGTTTGAAAGGATTTTGTCAAAGAAAACCACGGTGAAGCTGCTTACATATTGAGCATCAAGATCTATAGAGATAGATCAAGACGCTTGATAAGTTTTTTTTTCAATGAGTACATACCTTGACAAGATTTTGAAGTATTTCAAAATGGAACAGTCAAAGAAAGAATTCTTGCCTGTGTTACAAGGTGTGAAATTGAGTAAGACTCAAAGCCCGACCACGGCAGAAAATAGAATGAGAATGAAAGTCATTCCCTATGCCTTGGCCATAGGTTCTATAAAGTATGCCATGCTGTGTACCCGACCTATTGAGGGAGTCCTGGATTAGGGGGTGTTCGGATAGCCGGACTATACCTTTAGCCGGACTCCTGGACTATGAAGATATAAGATTGAAGACTTCATCCCGTGTCCGGATGGGACTTTCCTTGGCATGGAAGGCAAGCTTGGCGATGCGATATTCAAGATCTCCTACCATTGTAACCGACTCTGTGTAACCCTAACCCTATCCGGTGTCTATATAAACCGGAGGGTTGTAGTCCGTAGAGGATCAACTCCATACACAACAATCATACCATAGGCTAGCTTCTAGGGTTTTAGCCTCCTTGATCTCGTGGTAGATCTACTCTTGTACTACCCATATCATCAATATTAATCAAGCAGGAGTAGGGTATTACCTCCATCGAGAGGGCCCGAACCTGGGTAAAACAAAGTGTCCCCTGTCTCCTGTTACCATCTGACCTAGACGCACAGTTTGGGACCCCCTACCCGAGATCCGCCGGTTTTGACACCGACATTGGTGCTTTCATTGAGAGTTCCTCTGTGTCGTCGCCTTCAGGCCCGATGGCTCCTTCGATCTTCAACAACAATGCGGTCCAGGGTGAGACTTTTCTCCCCGGACAGATCTTCGTCTTTGGCGGCTTCGCACTGCGGGCCAACTCGCTTGGCCACCTTGAGCAGATCGAAAGCTACGCCCCTGGCCATCAGGTCAGGTTTGGAAGCCTAAACTACACGGCTGACATCCGCGGAGACTTGATCTTCGACGGATTCGAGCCACAGCCAAGCGCGCCGCACTGTCTCGATGGGCATGATATAGCTCTGCCGCAGAACAGCGCCTTGGAGGCCGCACACGCATCGGTTTCGACCATTGATTCGGAACCTACTGCGCCGATCGAGGATCAGCGGTTGGACGCTGCCTCAGGGGCTGCGATCTCAGAGGCGATCGAGCCGAACTCTAGCCCCGCACTCCGCATAGCCCGTGACTCCGAGGAGCCGGATTCCTCTCCAAACTCTGAGCCCCCCGCGCCCCTGCCAATCAAATCCGAGTGGGCGCCGGTAACGGAGTTCACCGCAGCGGACATCTTTCAGCATTCGCCTTTTGGCGACATCCTGAATTCTCTTAAGTCTCTCTCCTTATCAGGAGAGCCCTGGCCGGACTACGGTCAGCAAGGGTGGAATACGGACAGTGAGGAAATTCAAAACCCACCCACCACCCACTTTGTAGCCACTGTTGATGATTTAACTGACATACTTGACAGGAACCAGCACCTGTAGGGCGCTGGAAAGCCACCTCGTCATACGATATATACATGGTGGATACTCCAAAAGATGGAGATGGCGATGGAATAGTGGGGGATGACGCACCAAGAAACAGCCAAAGCGCCGGCGTCAGCGGCGCCGCTCTAAATCCCGCCAAAGCAAAAACGGTGATTCCGGCACGGGAGATAATACTACCCCGGACAGCGCCGAAGAACACCCACCTCAGCAAGATTCGGCACAGGAAGATGGAGAAGCCGGCCCTCATGAGAGAGCGGCAGACCGAGAGGTCGAGGACGATAACTATACGCCTCCCTCCGAAGACGAGGCAAGCCTTGATGACGACGAATTCGTCATACCATCAAACCCTGCCGAACAAGAGCGTTTTAAACGCAGGCTTTTAGCCACGGCAAGCAGCCTCAAGAAAAAGCAGCAACAGCTTAAAGCTGCCCAAGATTTGCTAGCTGACAGATGGACTAAAGTCCTTGCGGCCGAAGAGTAGGAACTCGAACGCCCCTCCAAGAGTTACCCGAAGCGCAGGCTGCTACCCCGATCAGAGGAGGAAGCACCTACATCACCAGCACATGACATGGCAGACCGGCCACCCCGTGGCCGTGACAGAGAGGCCGCTCAGCCCTCCAACCAAGCCATGCCCCGCCACCGCACAACTAAGGCACAGGAAAATGTGCCCGACCTGCGAGACATACTGGAGGATAAGGTAAGATAGACAAGATCGATCTACGGATCGCGCAGGCGCCCTACGGCATGTGACAATGATCTTCACTCTGGATACAACAAATCTGGCCGGGCCGAACACAACAGACATAGCTCTTCCGAGCTGCATCGTGATATAGCCCAGTACAGAGGCGCCGCACACCCGCTATGCTTCACGAATGAAGTAATGGATCATATAATCCCAGAGGGCTTCAAACCCGTAAACATCGAATCATACGATGGCACCACAGACCCGGCGGTATGGATTGAGGACTATCTCCTTCACATCCACATGGCACACGGCGATGATCTACACGCCATCAAGTACCTCCCGCTCAAACTTAAAGGACCAGCCCGACATTGGATTAACAGCTTGCCAACAGACTCAATCGGTTCTTGGGAGGACCTGGAAGCCGCATTCCTCGATAACTTCCAGGGCAGTTACGTGCGACCGCCGGATGCCGACGACTTAAGCCACATAATTCAGCAGCCAGAAGAATCTGCCAGACAATTCTGGACACGGTTCCTAACAAAGAAAAACCAGATAGTCGACTGTCCGGACACAGAGGCCCTAGCAGCCTTCAAGCATAACATCCGCGATGAGTGGCTTGCCCGGCACCTGGGACAGGAAAAGCTGAAGTCCATGGCAGCCCTCACGACACTCATGACCCGCTTTTGCGCGGGAGAAGACAGCTGGCTAGACCGCAGTAACAATTTATCAAAGAACCCTGGTAATTCGGACACCAAGGACAAAAGTGGCAGGACTCGTCGGAACAAACAAAAACGCCGCGTTAACAGCGACAGCAATGAAGAGACGGCAGTCAATGCCAGATTCAGAGGCTATAAATCTGGTCAGCGGAAAAAGCCATTCAAAAAGAATACTCAGCGCCCGTCCAGTTTGGACCGAATACTCGATCGCTTGTGCCAGATACATGGCACCCCCGAAAAGCCAGCCAATCACACTAACAGGGATTGTTGTGTGTTCAAGCAGGCAGGCAAATTAAGAGCCGAAAACAGAGACAAGGGGCTGCACAGCAACGACGAGGAGCCCAAGCCGCCGAACAACAATGGACAGAAGGGCTTTCCCCCACAAGTGCGGACGGTGAACATGATATACGCAACCCACATTCCCAAGCGGGAATGGAAGCATGCGCTGCGGGACGTATACGCGATGGAGCCAGTCGCCCCAAAGTTCAACCCATGGTCCTCCTGCCCGATCACCTTTCATCGAAGGGACCATCCCACTAGCATCCGTCATGGCGGCTTCGCCGCATTGGTTCTCGACCCAATCATCGACGGATTTCACCTCACAAGAGTCCTCATGGACGGCGGCAGTAGCCTGAACCTGCTTTATCAGGACACAGTGCGGAAAATGGGCATAGATCCCTCAAGGATCAAACCCACAAGAACGACCTTTAAAGGCGTTATACCAGGTGTAGAAGCCAACTGTACAGGCTCAGTAACACTTGACGTGGTCTTCGGATCCCCGGATAATTTCCGAAGCGAAGAGTTAATCTTTGATATAGTCCCGTTTCGCAGTGGCTATCACGCCCTGCTCGGACGAACCGCATTCGCAAAATTCAAAGCGGTGCCGCATTACGCATATCTCAAACTCAAGATGCTAGGCCCTCGAGGAGTAATCACGGTCAACGGAAACACCGAACGCTCCCTCCGTACGGAGGAGCATACGGCGGCTCTCACAGCGGAGGTACAAAGTAGCCTTCTTAGGCAATTCCCCAATCCGGCCATTAAAAAGCCAGACACTGCCAAGCGCGCCCGGAGTAACCTACAGCAGGACCGCCTGGCACACTCTGAGCAAGCGTAGCAATGCGGCCCCAACCCCAGCTTTCGCGACCTAGCGAAACCAGTACCTCGCGTACACAACTACGCCCTTGAAATACCATGGGCACAGGGGAAGGGGCACAATAACGGCACGCCCAAAATACGGCTTAAAATGTACCAGGGGCTGCCGGATTCTTTTTCTTTTCTTACTTTCAGGACTCCATACTTCGGACGACCTGTTCAGCAATTCGACTGCCGCACAAACGATGCAAGATCCAGGGAGGTAGACAAGCCATGCCGCATTATGGAATCCCCAGGTGGTCTCTGTTACGAGTGGTATACCTATTTTAAATAAAATCCCGCGACCTTTCCCTGGTCAGGACATACTGAATAGTCCAATATCTTTTGCTTACCGCACTATTTGTATCGTTCGGCTTTGATAAACAGCCTCTCCATAAACAATCCTTAGCTTTTTGTCTATTTTTTTGCATTACTCTATTTTATATATGTTCATTAATGACATGTTGCACCCGTACACTATGGTACGACAAGTATGCCAGGGGCTTCAGTACCTTTTAATATGGTGTGAGAAGTTCGTACACTTCCACAAGTGCGGCACCCCGAACTTATAGCACTATATGCATCGGCTCCGAATCATGATTTGGGTCAATAGTTGGGTTTGCCTGGCTGCTATGTTTTGGTGCCTTACGTTCCGCTATATCGGCTAAGGTAGCACTAGGAGAACCACTGCGATTGTGCCCCGGTTGAGCTGGGCTAAGCACCTCAGTGGAGAAGGCTAAAACCGACTGTCATGATGAGGCGAGAGACCGGTCGCTGTTCGAGAGGTTTTTCGGGTCCCTAAAGGCCTATGCCGCTTCGAGCGAGGAGCTGGATAACCCCAGCCAAGGCGTGGATAGTGCCCCGAACTCGGTCTTCCGAACTAGGGGCTTCACCGAAATCTAAAATTATAAAGTTCTATGGCTAAGTGAGAGTGTTCAAGCATTATAGTCCGATTGCCTGGTTCGCCGTGCTAAGCGCCTCCCTCGAAGGACCGAACTATGGGAAAAAGAGTGCTCAGGTTTATCCCCGAACACCCCAGCACTAGTGGCAGGGGGGCAGAAGCCGACGACTGGCCATCTCTCAAGTTTTTGATAAACGGTCGCACAGAAAATAATATTTTAAATTCAACAAGCATTGCTTAAGCACCTATGAACAAGTTTTCGGCGCACAGGATAAAAACGAGCGAGTTTATTCAAAAATTACATCCTTGGTACATTCATCTGCCACAAGGAAGCACCCGCAAGAACATCCTTGTAATAGTTCTCGGGCTTGCGATGCTCCTTCCCCGGCGGCGGCCCGTCCTTCACAAGCTTCTCACCGTCTAGCTTACCCCAGTGCACCTTTACACGGGCAAGGGCAAAACGGGCACCTTCGATGCAGACGGAGCGCTTGAGGACCTCGAGCCTTGGACAGGCCTCCACCAGCCGCCGCACCAGCCCGAAGTAGCTCCCAGGTAGGGCCTCTCCGGGCCACAGCCGAACTATGAAGCCCTTCATGGCCTGTTCGGCCGCCTTGTGGAGTTCGACCAGCTGTTTCAGCTGGTCGCTCAAGGGCATAGGGTGTCCGGCCTCAGCATACTGAGACCAGAACACCTTCTCCATCGAGCTGCCCTCTTCAACTCGGTAGAATGCGGCGGCATCGGATACGCTGCGGGGAAGATCTACGAATGCCCCTGGAGAACTCCAGATTCGGGTAAGTAACAAGTAGTTTACTTTTATATTTCTGCTTTGCATAAAGAATGCCTTACCCGCTGCTATCTTCTTCATATCCTCCAACTCTCGGAGGGCCTTTTGAGCTTCGGCCTTGGCAGACTTGGCAGTCTCAAGGGCCGCCACGAGCTCGGACGCTCGGGTCTCTGACTCAAGCTCCAAACTCTCATGTTTTCTCATGAGAGCCTGAAGCTCTTGCTGCACCTCGCCGACCTGAACCCCAAGCTTTTCTCGCTTCGTGCGCACCATGACCGTTTTCTTTTCGGCCTCAGACAGCGCCTGCTTGAGGGTCACCACCTCAGTCGTGGCCCCTACAATAAGCGGTACAATCCTGTTATTTTTTGCAATCACGCCTCTCTATAGGCACTTATTTCTGTAAGGTATTTCTTACCTTCTTTCTCCTCGAGTTGCCGCTTGGCAAGGCCGAGCTCTTGCTCGGACCGCTCGAGTCCCTGTTTCAGGACACTCACCTCCGCAGTCAGTGCGGCGGTGGACAGCAACGAAGCCTGCATACGCATATTGACTCTTTATTGTTAGACTCCTGCGAAATTTAATAGATCCTCTATTCGGCTTTTCTTTCTGAGCGCCAAACAGAGCATCAGGGGCTACTGTCTATGCGGTAATATTTTTACATATTTTTACTTACCTCGAAGCCTGTTAGGAGGCTAGTGCAAGGTTCACTCAGCCCGCTCTTGGCGGACTGGACCTTCTGGATCACTGCACTCATAATAGTACGGTGCTCCTCGTCGATGGAGGCGCCTTCAAGAACCTCCAGCAGATTGTCCGGCACCTCTGGTTGGACGGAGGTTGCCGGCTCAGAAGGCTTGCTCCTCTTGGAAGGAGTTCGCCTGCCGCGGGCCGGAATCATTGAAGATTCCGGCACGGTGTCCGGCTTAAGGCCGGACTTGGAGCCCTGGGGGGTCTTGTCCCCTTTACTCCTGGAGTCCGGGAGGTTGCCTTGCGGCTCCTCCAGGACCACCTCCTCCTGCCCCGGAGCTTGTCGCGACGCCACTTCGGCATCGTCCGTAGTGCGGGGGGAGACAGCGGGCGGAACGGAGTTCACGTCCGATGAATCCAGGGAGCCGCTCGACGACTCGTTGAGTTCGGCCCGGGGCGGACTACATAAGTATCATTGACATTAGGTAAAGCTGTGCAACAAAGGAACATCATGAGTTACTCTGATATCCGAACTTACAATTTCGCTGGACGCTTGGCCCTGTCCGGCCACTCCTCTTCGTCTTCTTCGGCGTCGGGGGAATAGTTTGGTGGAGGGGTCTTCCTCTTCCTGGACCCCTCAGCCTCCCCAGTTGGGGCGGCCTCCCACTTCTTTCCTCCCCCCGCTGGAGGGGGAGAGGTTTCTTCTTCTCCTCCTCGTTTTTATGGGAGGAGGGCGTCTCGGACTTGCCGGATGACGAGTCCGACAACACCACATTACGGGTACTCTTTCGAGTCCCCGTGGTCTTCTTCTTCTTGGCCTTCTTCTCCGGCACCACATAAGGCACCGGAGTCAGCAGCTTCACCAGTAGAGCTGGGGCTGGGTCTTCGGGTAGCGGAGCCGGACAGTTAATCGGTTCGGCCATCGCCCGCCAAGCATGTAAAAGGCAAGGGAGTTTAGATCCCGCATAGAGTCAAACTATGAAAAAAGCTTGAACATCCTGTAACAGGTGTAGATAGCATACCTTGCTAGCATGACGCTGCGAGCTGTATCCGCGGTCCTCGGAAGCGGATGCGGGAGCCTCGGCGCCCTTGAATAACATCTTCCAGGCATCTTCGTACGTTGTGTCGAAGAGCCTGCTGAGGGTTTGATGTTGCGCCGAGTTGAACTCCCACAGATTGAAATCCCGGTGTTGGCACGGGAGGATCCGACGGACGAGCATAACCTGGATTATATTGACAAGCCGGATTGGCTTGTTCACCAGGGACCGGATGCATGTTTGCAATCCGGTCACCTCTCTCTCGTCACCCCACGACAGGCCCGTCTCTTTCCAGGACACAAGCCGCGTGGGGGGTCCAGATCGGAACTCAGGGACCGCGGTCCATTCCGGATCGCGTGGCTCGGTGATATAAAACCACCCGGATTGCCATCCCTTTAAGGTCTCCACGAAAGAGCCCTCGAACCATAGGGCGTTGGCCATCTTGCCCCCCATGGCGCCTCCGCACTCCGCCTGGCTGGCGCTCACCACCTTGGGCTTGACGTTGAAAGTCTTGAGCCAGAGCCCGAAATGGGGGCGGACGCGGAGAAAGGCCTCGCACACGACGATAAATGCCGAGATGTTGAGGATGAAGTTTGGAGCCAGATCATGGAAATCCAGGCCGTAGTAGAACATGAGCCCCCGGACAAATGGGTGGAGTGGAAAACCCAGTCCGCGGAGGAAGTGGAGGAGAAATACCACCCTCTCATGGGGCCTTGGGGTGGGGATAGGCTGTCCCTCCTTAGGAAGCCAGTGCGCGATGTCCTTGGACAGATACCCGGCCTTCCTTAGCTTCTTGATTTTGCCCTCCGTAATGGTGGAGACCATCCATTTGCCTCCCGCTCCGGACATTGCTGGAGAAGGTTGAGGTGGGAAGTGCGGGCTTGGGTGCTGGAGCTCGGGTGCACGAGAGATGGGTAGGCAAGGGAGGAAGAAGGCGTAGGTAAATAGCGTGGATCCTTATCCCCTTATATAGACGGATGCGGTTATGCGTCCCCACTTGCCTAATAAAACTCGCTTGCCTCACGAGCGCCGTGATAAATGGTGCGGTTGGGTTACCCACATCCGTATTAATGAGAATCCCGTAAAAAGGGTACATGATCTCTGCTTTGACAAGACGTGCCAAGGAAACCGCCTCGCGAAACATGCTGAGGTGGAAAAGTAAAAACGATTCGAGTAAAGGACTTGGCTGTAGTGTGATGGCGCACTGCAGAATACGTCAGCAGATTTGATTTGTGTTAATATTATTCTCTCTATAGCAATATGTGGAAACTTATTTTACAGAGCCGGACACTACTCTTGGTGATTACAATCTTCTATGAAGGACTTGGAGGAGGAACCCGCCTCGCAATGCTGAAGAAAAATTGCGCGCCGGACTCGTCGTCATTGAAGCCTGGTTCAGGGGCTACTAAGGGAGTCCTGGATTAGGGGGTGTTCAGATAGCTGGACTATACCTTCAGCCGGACTCCTCGACTACGAAGATATAAGATTGAAGACTTCGTCCCGTGTCCGGATGGGACTTTCCTTGGCGTGGAAGGCAAGCTTGGCGATGCGATATTCAAGATCTCCTACCATTGTAACCGACTCTGTGTAACCCTAACCCTATCCGGTGTCTATATAAACCGGAGGGTTGTAGTCCGTAGAGGATCAACTCCATACACAACAATCATACCATAGGCTAGCTTCTAGGGTTTTAGCCTCCTTGATCTCGTGGTAGATCTACTCTTGTACTACCCATATCATCAATATTAATCAAGCAGGAGTAGGGTATTACCTCCATCGAGAGGGCCCGAACCTGGGTAAAACAAAGTGTCCCATGTCTCCTATTACCATCCGACCTAGACGCACAGTTCGGGACCCCCTACCCGAGATCCACCGGTTTTGACACCGACACCTATTGTATACCCTACACTAATTTTGGCAAGGGAGTACAATAGTGATCTAGGAGTAGATCACTGGACAGCGGTCAAAAATTATCCTTAGTGGAATAAGGATATGTTTCTCGATTATGGAGGTGACAAAAGGTTCGTCATAAAAGGGTTATGTCGATACAAGTTTTGGCACTGATCTGGATGACTCTTAGTCTTCATCTGGATACATATTGAAAGTGGGAGCAATTAGCTAAAGTAGCTCCGTGCAAAGCATTGTAGACATATAAAATTGCAAAATACTTATGGATCTGAATATGGCAGACCCGTTGACTAAACTTCTCTCACAGGCAAAACACGATCACACCTTAGTACTCTTTGGGTGTTAATCACATAGCAATGTGAACTAGATTACTGACTCTAGGAAACCCTTTGGGTGTTGGTCACATATCAATGTGAACTATGGGTGTTAACCACATAAAGATATGAACTATTGATGTTAGATCACATGGCGATGTGAACTAGATTATTGACTCTAGTGCAAGTGGGAGACTGAAGGAAATATGCCCTAGAGGCAATAATAAAGTTATTATTTATTTCCTTATTTCATGATAGATGTTTATTATTCATGCTAGAATTGTATTAACCGGAAACATAATACATGTGTGAATACATAGAAAAACAGAGTGTCACTAGTATGCCTCTACTTGACTAGCTCGTTAATCAAAGATGGTTATGTTTCCTAACCATATACAAAGAGTTGTTATTTGATTAACGGGATCACATCATTAGGAGAATGATGTGATTGACTTGACCCATTCCATTAGCTTAGCACTCGATTGTTTAGTATGTTGCTATTGCTTTCTTCATGACCTATACATGTTCCTATGACTATGAGATTATGCAACTCCCGTTTACCGGAGGAACACTTTGTGTGCTACCAAATGTCACAACATAACTGGGTGATTATAAAGGAGCTCTACAGGTGTCTCCAAAGATACATGTTGGGTTGGCATATTTCGAGATTAGGATTTGTCACTCCGATTGTCGGAGAGGTATCTCTGGGCCCTCTCGGTAATGCACATCACATAAGCCTTGCAAGCATTGCAACTAATGAGTTAGTTGCAAGATGATGTATTACGGAACGAGTAAAGAGACTTCCCGGTAACGAGATTGAACTAGGTATTGAGATACCGACGATCGAATCTCGGGCAAGTAACATACCGATGACAAAGGGAACAACATATGTTGTTATGCGGTCTGATCGATAAAGATCTTCGTAGAATATGTAGGAGCCAATATGAGCATCCAGATTCCGCTATTGGTTATTGACCGAAGACGTGTCTCGGTCATGTCTACATTGTTCTCGAACCCGTAGGGTCCGCATGCTTAAGGTTTCGATGACAGTTATATTATGAGTTTATGAGTTTTGATGTACCGAAGGAGTTCGGAATCCCGGATGAGATCGGGGACATGACGAGGAGTCTCGAAATGGTCGAGACGTAAAGATCGATATATTGGACGACTATATTCGGACATAGGAAAGGTTTCGAGTGGTTCAGGTATTTTTCGGAGTACCGGGGAGTTACGGGAATATGGGAGAAGAAGTATATGGGCCTTATTGGGCTTTAGGGGAGAGGGAGAGCAGGCCACGCGCCCCCCCAAGGCCTAGTCCGAATTGGACTAGGGGAAGGGGCTGCGCCCCCTCCTTCCTTCTCTTCCCTCTTCCCCTTCCCTTCTCCTACTCCTACTACATGGAAGGACTCCTAGTTGGACTAGGAAAGGGGTAATCCTACTCCCGGTGGGAGTAGGACTCCCCTAGGCCGCGCCATAGAGAGGGCCGGCCCTCCCCTCCTCCACTCCCTTATATACGAGGGCAGGGGGCACCCCATAGAGACACAAGTTGATCCACGTGATCATATTCTTAGCCGTGTATGGTGCCCCCTTCCACCATAATCCTCGATAATATTGTAGCGGTGCTTAGGCGAAGCCCTGCGACGGTAGTACATCAAGATCATCACCACGACGTCGTGCTGACGAAACTCTTCCCCGACACTTTGCTGGATCGGAGTCCGGGGATCGTCATCGAGCTGAACGTGTGCTAAAACTCGGAGGTGTCGTAGTTTCGGTGCTTGATCGGCCGGGTCGTGAAGACGTACGACTACATCAACCGCATTGTGCTAATGCTTCCGCTATCGGTCTACAAGGGTACGTAGATCACACTCTCCCCTCTAGTTGCTATGCATCACCATGATCTTGCGTGTGTGTAGGAATTTTTTTGAAATTACGACGTTCCCCAACACCAGCTATCAGCCTCTCCATGTACAATCCACATCCGATGGAAGTCGTTCCTTGACCACGTTGACCACGCCGCGCCAAGAGCACCAGGGCGGTGGACGACGGCGAGGCCTAGGAAGGGGACGACACGGAGGCAGGGAAGACTCGGCAGTTGTTTCCCACGCGGAGGGGATTACGACTGTACGAGGGTTTACTGGTTCGTCTGCCTTCGCTGGAGAATAACAGCAGGTGTGGGTGAGTAGAGGGATGGCTAGGCCAGCGATGGGAGTACGGTCGGGCGGTGAGGCTTGCACGGCAGCATAGCTGGCCACGAGGAGAAGGGAGCAGGCAGTCTCGCCGGCGCTTGTTTGAGCGGCTGGAGCAGGAAGAGCAGAGATTGAAGAAGCACGACGGCCGGTGGATGGACATCCAACAGTTAGTGCTTGTGCGTCAACCTTTTTTTTAGGAAAGCCTCAAACCAGTGGAAAACAGCATACAACCCATCTGCCACTATTTCTAATAATTTACAGCCCATTTGCTAATTCTTAAGGTTTTTTTGGAGCCCATATTCTTTTTGTTAGCATTACAGCCCATATTGTGGCAACGGTTAAAAAATTATACGAAATTTTGCATATCTCGGTGCGGTCTGAACTGTTTTTAATCCCGAAATTTCGACTCATATTCAAACTGATTTTAAAAATAATTGTATATCAATATAAAATCCAACAAATTCTCCATGCATAAAAATTAATGTAATTTAAAATCTTGAAATGAAAAAAAAGATATTTGAAACTAATTGCCGGTTTGATGTGTTTTAAAAATGTACAGCCCATTTCTCATTACTGATGGACCATTTTCTCGGCCAGCCGAATGAAAGGTCTCTTCATCTTGAAAGATTTGCAGCCCAACAGGCCTGACAAAGTGACTTACTTGGCAAATCACAAAAAAACTATGCTGTGATAGTGAACCCAGCTGTCAGCCTCTCCACGTACAGTATTCTTCTGATGGAAGTCGTTCCTTGATCACGTTGACCACGCCACGCGGAGAGCACCACGGCGGTGGACGACGGCGAGGCCTAGGAAGGGGACGACGCGGTAGTGGAAGCCCGCGCGGAGAGGACTACGAGGGTTCACTGGTTCGGCTGCGGAGTGAGGCTGCCGTCGTCGCAGGGCCTGGCCAGCGGTGGGAATAGCATAGCCGGCCACGGGAGGTAGGAGCATGCGGCACGACCTGCGCTGCTTTGGGCGGCTGGAGCAAGAAGACTAGAGGTTGAAGAAGCACTACGGCCGTTGGATGGACATCGTATGGTCACTGGAGTTAGAATCGTTCATATTGACTAAGTTGACAAAGCCATTCGTCCCCGTCAACTTAGTAGGCCCACAAGTGAGCCTCCCAGCAAGGTGGGTCCCAGATAGCCGGGGAGTTTTCATTTTTTTGTCCATAATAAGGAGGCACTTCTGGTGGGTCCGAGCTGACAGCGGGGGGAACGTTTTTTTTGCGAAATACGGTGGCCCGTCCGGTGGGTCCCAGCAGTCAGGGGGAAACGGTTTTTTTTGCAAAATACTGGTGGCCCGTCCGGTGGGTCCCTGCTGTCAGGTGGAGGACTCATTATTTTCCGCGTAATATGGAGGCACTTCCTTGCTGTCGCCGTGGACCCAGCTGTCAGCCTCTCCACGTACAGTCCACGTCCGATGGAACTCGTTCCTTCCATGTTGACCACGCCGCGCCGAGAGCACCAGGGCGGTGGACGACGGCGAGGCCTAGGAAGGGGACGATGCGGAGCCCGTGAAGACGCGGTAGTGTAGGCCCACGCGGAGAGGAATATGAGGGTTCACTCGTTCGGGTGCGGTGTGAGGCTGCCGTCGCCGTAGGGCCAGGCCAGCGGTGGGAATAGTAGGGGGCAGTGAGGCCTCCACGGCAGCACATCCGGCCACGGGAGGAAGGAGCAGGCGACACGACCGGCGCTGCTTTGGGCGGCTGGAGCAAGAAGACCAGAGGTTGAAGAAGCACTACGACCGTTGGATGGACATCGTACAGTCACTGCAGCTAGAATCGTTTATATTGACTAAGTTGACAAAGCCCTTGGTATGTCAACTTAGTAGGCCCACAGGTCAGCTTCCGAAACGGTGCGCCCCAGATGTCAGGGGGAGGAATCATTTGTTGGGCGGGTGAAGCTAGAATATCCGAGATTGAAGAAGAAGCACGGCATCCGTTGGATGGACATCCAACGGCCACTACTGCTAGAACCGTGTGTTGACTATAAGTTGACAAAACCTTGCATACACGTCAACTCTGTTTTTTAGGGACGCGCCAACTTAGTAAGGCCAGAATGTGAGAATGTGTAGCCCATTTTTGAATTCTAATGGAATTTACTACAGCCCATTTACAGTTTGTTAAAAGTACAACCCATTTCAACCAACCATTCAAAACAGAATTCAATAAAACTTCCCATATTTTGATTGGATCCGAAATATTTTTATCCCGAAATTTCTAGTCAGATTAAATACAATTTCAATATAAATTTATATTATGTAAAAATCCAACGAAACATTGCGCTCGCAACAATTAATGAAATTAAAATTTTCAATATCCAAAAACAATATTTTATAAAGTAATCACGTGTTTGGTGCACTTTTTATAGTTACTGCCCAGTTTTTATAATTACATCCCATTTATTATTTCTTAAAGCCCATTTTCTTGTTAAGCCTAATGCATCCCTCCTAGGAAAGATTTGCAGCCCAGCGGGGCAGAGAATAACAACTTGACCTTGCCTGGGTATTCCTAAAAAAAGTATAGCTGGGCTAGCCATTTTCAGCTTGAAAAAATTAATATCTCGGCTGGATATCTGGCCTGGGCTAGACGGGCCACAACCCGCCCAGTTAATTCCTGCAGCAATGTTTTCGTTGTTGTTCAGAGGAGAAAAATTAATATTTGGGCTAAACATCAAAAAACCCTGCAGTGCTCACACCTCAAAAACACAAATACTGCTCGAGCTGCTTGGTCCCAGTTGTCGGCCGTTTCTTGTGCAATTCTCTCATTTATTGAGTAGTACTACATAGGTTGACAATGGTGTGGGACCGTGATGTCAGGAAACCAGGGGGAAGCAAAATAAATAACTCCAGCGAGCGCGTCCACCTCTTCCTCGTTGTCTCCCGTGGAAACCCCTTTCTTCCCTTTTTTTGCTCGGGCAAGGACCAATGCATGCATCACGTCCATGCGGTTATTAGGCAAGAAATAAAAGCGCTTTGCATGCTATGAATTACGATGGCTTGCATGGGTAGCTAATAAGGCATCCTCTTAACTGCTGTGATTAAATGTTGTGTTTAGAAGAGAGAAATATTCTTCTTTTCCACCAATCTGCTTGCACCTAGGTCGTGATGCACCTTCTAATACGACTTATTCACCTAGACGGAGGGAGTATAGTTTTACACACACACACACACACACACACACACACACACACACACACATATATATATATATATATATATATATATATATATATAATAAGGAGGCACTTGCATACGTGAGGCTATGGACCTGGTGGGTCCCATTGTCATCCTCTCCAAGTAAAGTCATCTCCTCGCCCGCGCGCGCTTTCCGCCCGAAACAGTCAGCGCCGCCCGCCCCGCTTCCCAGTCCAGGCGATTGCTCTTCCTTCAAACGACACAAGTGCCGTCCGTCCGTCCATCTGCCGCCCACATTAATGATACACAGTTGCTGAGGCGGCTACTCTGGCGCCACACGTCCGTCCCTCCGCCCTCCCACCATTGCTATATAAACTGCTGCGCCGGCCATAGCCGCAGTCATCCGCATTCATTCCCTTTCTCCTGTCCACACCACTACTGCCCACCATGGCTTCCTCGCGCTCCAGTGCTCTTCGAGATGGGCGGACGACGGACCACAAGGAGATGGCAGCCATTGCTGCCGACCGGCTGGCCAGCAGGCAGCCGGAGGACGACGATGTCCCAATGGAGAACATGGTAGTCGACGATCCGGCGCCAACCCCCTCCTCCGCGCCATCCTCGCTGATGCATTACACCATGACCATCGGCGAGGCCCGTGCCCAATATATGGACAGTGTGAGGCAGATGCGTCAGGAGCAGTTCCGGGAGGCGCAGACCGACGCCACCTACAACCACCATCTCCTCCAGGAGCATCTGCAGGCGGAGGAGCAGATCGTCGCGGAGCGGACGGAGCAGGAGACTAATCATGTGGTGTGCTATGAAGATAATACACAAACGATGGTTTAACTTGACAATAATGATGATTGTAGATCTTATTAAAACAGACAAACAAATTCAAATGCTTTGACTTCTCAACAATCATTACTGTAGATCTTATTCAAATAGAGAAACAAATTCAAATTTAGCTCATATTGAAGTGGTAGTGTATACGTTTGGAATGCACTAAAACGTTCATTTGAGTAGTAGGTTGCATGCATTATACACGTAGCGAAATATTTTAATTGAACATAACATGAATTCAAAGTTTTGAATGACATTTGTAGGGCGCATTGATTTGGTACAGTACACGTTAGGCTTGTCCGGAAATTTCAACCCGCGCCTTGTTAGCCCGAAATATTTAAGATATATCTTTGTCTCGTTGTACTCCGACAACTCCCTCCATCTCAACCCGCGCCTTGCTATTCCGAAATTACAACGCGCGCGAAAACTCCCACCTCCTGTGAAATCCTGACACGCGAAATGCCCGTGGTACCCCTGAACCGAAAGAACCGCCTCAAATCGGTGGGGGTACTTTCGTAACTTACCCCACATTTCGGACAAGCGCGTCTCTAAGCCATGGTTCCCCACTACCATCCCATCCGCCCACCCATTCGTACACCGAGGCCGCGAAAACCCGCGACGAAACCCCACACCCTGCTCCGTCCGCCACCCAGTCGGAGCCTCTTCCCTGATGACGTCATCCACAGCAACACCTCGACGTCCCTCATCCACCGTACCGGATGAGGATCCGTCGTCGATCTCATTGTCCCGCCGGTTTAGCCACCCCGTCCTCCACCTCCAAGGAGCTGCCCTGACGTTCCCCTCGTCTTTCGCGCCACCTCCATTCCCACACCGCCGTCTTCACCTGCACCACCGGAAGAGCATCATCATCACCGTTTCCTGGGATGAAGCTGCGGCCTAATCGGCGCCACCAAAGAGGTTGTACACTAATCGCCACATTTCCTTCTTGATACGATCTCACGGTGCTGCCGGCGCTTGGTCTCGAGCCGACACGACACGGCTCCATCCACGGCGGCGTCGCCGGCCACTTCCTCCCCGGTGTCGCTCCCTCGGTGACGACATCCACATTAGTAGGACCTGCTGCTGCTTTAGCTCTCGCTCGCGCTGCTGCTCTGCGCTTGCTCTCGGTCCCCTGCCTGGTCTGCTCTTGCTATTGCTCTTGCTCGCGCTGCTGCTCTCGCTCTTGCTCTTGCTTGCGATGCTGCTCCGATTTAGCTACACTTCACTCCGATGCCGCCGGGGTGAAGGAAGAACCGGCCATAGTAGGGAGGGGGGCTCGCCGGAGAGGTACCCCACTATCTATCTTAGGGTTCAGGATGGGGGCGGTGGTCGCCGGTGGTGGCGGGGCGTTGGC